>NC_084550.2:43292500-43297500 GCF_033978685.3 Nerophis lumbriciformis | reverse complement strand
TTATTTCAAAAGTAACTCAGTTACTAACTCAGTTACTTAAACCAAAAAGTAATGCGTTACTGTGAAAAGTAACTATTTAGTTACTTATATATATATTTATTTATTTTTTAAGGCCCCATTTAATGCCCTTTTAGCCTTCATTTTAGTACTGTTATTGCACTGGAGAATAATACAATCTGTTGATCAAGTTGACATGCATTTGCATCACTGAACTCTGCTAAGCAATGTGCTCTACATACAACACACAAAGACAATGATATGTTTTAAAGGGCCAATTTGTTTCAGACCAGAACAAATTGACAAAACTATTTTAAATAGCTGCAACTTAACATACATAAGTAACAAACAGCATAATAACAACATAGCTGTAAAACAAGAAAGGCACACACTACATACATAAAGCCTAACCAGGCGTTTTCTCAAGGAATTCTGAAATAAAATCATGTCTGAAGCCCAGAACACTCTACACATTTCCCCACTTAGTTTAGAGAAAAGGAAATATTAGCCTGGCCCACTAGTATCCCTCTTTAGGTTTGTGAACTTTATAGTCTAAACATTTAGAGTGATGTGATAATCAAACACTCTAAAAGTTTAAAATGAAAGAGTATATAAGAGAATTGAAAGAGTGTGTGTACCTTCAGTGTGCAGTGCCTCATTAAAATCCAGCCGCTGTTGGACGTGGAGGTGAAGTGTGTGTCTCTTTACTAGCTTCGTCGAAGCATGTTGTTTTTGTCGCTGTTTCAGCATATTTGAAATTTACATTCAACTATAATGTTCTTTTCTTTGTGGTCGATAAAAGAAACGTACTGAAAATATCTCCATTTTAAGAAACTCGGCTTCGGGGTTCGCCATGACGTCTTGATAGTAGACACAGACACGCCCCCTCCCACACGCACACACTCACACACACACACACACGTACACACACACAGCGCGCGGCGCGCCTCTTTTTTGTCGCCTCTTCAGCAGCGCTGCAACACTCAGATCTTCTCAGTTTCTAGCCGATACTACATAAAAAATAACGCAAAATAACGCAGTAACGCATCATGTAGTAACGGTAACGGAGTTACTGAATATAAAAAAATAACGCGTTAGATTACTAGTTACCGCCGATAGTAACGGCGTTACAGTAACGCGTTACTTTGTAACGCGTTAGTCCCAACACTGTATATATATACATATATTTTTAGATATACACATATATATATATATATATATATATATATATATACATATATTTATATATACACACACACATATATATATATATATATTTATACACATATATATACACACATATATATATATATATACACATATATTTATATATATACACACATATATATATATTTATATATATACACATATATATACACACATATATATATATATTTATATATATATATATATATATATATATATATATATATATATATGTATATATATATATATATACATTTATATATATATATATACACACATTTATATATATATATATACACATTTATATATATATATATATATATATATATACAAACCCTGTTTCCATATGAGTTGGGAAATTGCGTTGGATGTAAATATAAACGGAATACAATGATTTGCAAATCCTTTTCAACCCATATTCAATTGAATGCACGGCAAAGACAAGATATTTGATGTTCAAACTCATAAACTTTATTTTTTTTTGCAAATAATAATTAATTAAGAATTTCATGGCTGCAACACATGCCAAAGTAGTTGGGAAAGGGCATGTTCACCACTGTGATACATGGCCTTTCCTTTTAACAACACTCAATAAACGTATGGGAACTGAGGAGACACATTTTTTAAGCTTCTCAGGTGGAATTCTTTCCCATCTTGCTTGATGTACAGCTTAAGTTCTTCAACAGTCCGGGGGTCTCCGTTGTGGTATTTTAGGCTTCATAATGCGCCACACATTTTCAATGGGAGAAAGGTCTGGACTACAGGCAGGCCGTCTAGTACCCGCACTCTTTTACTATGAAGCCACGTTGATGTAACACGTGGCTTGGCATTGTCTTGCTGGAATAAGCAGGGGCGTCCATGGTAACGTTGCTTGGATGGCAACATATGTTGCTCCAAAACCTGTATGTACCTTTCAGCATTAATGGTGCCTTCACAGATGTGTAAGTTACCCATGTCTTGGGCACTAATACACTCCCATACCATCACAGATGCTGGCTTTTCAACTTTGCGCCTATAACAATCCGGATGGTTGTTTTCCTCTTTGGTCCGGAGGACACGACATCCACAGTTTCCAAAACAATTTGAAATTTGGACTCGTCAGACCACAGAACATTTTTCCACTTTGTATCAGTCCATCTTAGATGAGTTCAGGCCCAGCGAAGCCGACAGCGTTTATGGGTGTTGTTGATAAACGGTTTTCGCCTTGCATAGGAGTTTTAACTTGCACTTACAGATGTAGCGACCAACTGTAGTTACTAACAGTGGGTTTCTGAAGTGTTCCTGAGCCCATGTGGTGATATCCTTTACACACTGATGTCGCTTGTTGATGCAGTACAGCCTGAGGGATCGAAGGTCACGGGCTTACTGCTTACTACGTGCAGTGATTTCTCCAGATTCTCTGAACCCTTTGATGATATTACAGACTGTAGATGGTGAAATCCCTAAATTCCTTGCAATAGCTGGTTGAGAAAGGTTTTTCTTAAACTGTTCAACAATTTGCTCACGCAGTTGTGGACAAAGGGGTGTACCTCGCCCCGTCCTTGTTTGTGAATGACTGAGCATTTCATGGAATCTACTTTTATACCCAATCATGACACCCACCTGTTCCCAATTTGCCTGTTCACCTGTGGGATGTTCCAAATAAGTGTTTGATGAGCATTCCTCAACTTTATCAGTATTTATTGCCACCTTTCCCAACTTCTTTGTCTCGTGTTGCTGGCATCAAATTCTAAAGGTAATGATTATTTGCAAAAAAAAAATGTTTATCAGTTTGAACATCAAATATGTTGTCTTTGTAGCTTATTCAACTGAATATGGGTTGAAAATTATTTGCAAATCATTGTATTCCGTTTATATTTACATCTAACACTATTTTCCAACTCATATGGAAACGGGGTTTGTATATATGTATGTATATATATATATATATATATATATATATATATATATATATATATATATATATTAGGGGTGTAACGGTACGTGTATTTGTATTGAACCGTTTCGGTACGGGGGTTTCGGTTCGGTTTGGAGGTGTACCAAACGAGTTTCCACACGAACATATTAAGTAGCCGCCTCCGCTTCCTTCTGCCTCTGTTGCTGTCATGACTCTACACAGCACCCAGCATTGTCCCACCCACACAACCATCTGATTGGTTACAAACAGAGCGGTAACAGCCAATCAGCAGTGCGTATTCAGAGCGGTAACAGCCAATCAGCAGTGCGTATTCAGAGCGCATGTAGTCAGTGCTTAGCGTTTAGCAGGTAAGCATCAGGCAGCGGACTCTCCCCAAATTATAATAAACACCTCCCAGTCAACTACTAGTAACATCACTATGAGCCCGTTGACGTTCTAGAAACCTAAACGGCAGCTAAGCTTGCTCGCAGTCCTGGCTTGAGGTGAAGGCTAATCCGCTTTTCACGTAACGTTAGCTCATTTTGCGGTGTGTGTGTGTGTGTGTGTGTATGTGTGCGTGCGTGTGTGTGTGTGTGTTACGGACAGCAAAGCCCTGTCTGTCAGTTATTTCACTTTACCTTTTTCTGTGATGATTGAGCTGTGTTGAAGCAGCAAAAAAGGACATTATATTAAATGAAGAGTTTCTGTCTCTGATAGTTAATATAATAATGTAACTGCATCATTAAGCCTACATGAACTCCATGGTGTTCAGGGATGAATAGTCTCTCCTATTGCTATTGTACCATTTTTTCAGCTATAGTTACATTAATCATTAGTAATACAGCAGCCTAGTTTTGAATGGCAGGGTCCCTGCTATCACATGGTGATAAAAATATAACATTTACATAATAAAAATAAACTACAAGCTTCCCAAATGCCGTAATAAATTAAGCATGAGTTGACTTGAAACTGTTTAATGTTGCACTTTTTATATGTAGAAGAAAAGTTTTGTCATTTTATTTAATCTGAGCAACAACTTGAGGCAGTTAAATGTTGATTAACGTGGGCAGAATTATTATAGTGTTCCCAATGTTAAAAGGATAAAGCCATTGTTTACAAATTTAGTAAATAAATAACCAAAAAATGTATATTTTGTTGTTTTCTTACTGTACCGAAAATGAACCGAACTGTGACCTCTAAACCAAGGCACGTACCGAACCGACATTTTTGTGTACCGTTAAACCCCTAATATATATATACATATATATATATATACATACATACACATATACACACACATATATATATATATATATATATATATATATATCCATCCATCCATCCATCCATCCATCTTCTTCCGCTTATCCGAGGTCGGGTCGCGGGGGCAGCAGCCTAAGCAGGGAAGCCCAGACTTCCCTCTCCCCAGCCACTTCGTCCAGCTCCTCCCGGGGGATCCTGAGGCGTTCCCAGGCCAGCCGGGAGACATAGTCTTCCCAACGTGTCCTGGGTCTTCCCCGTGGCCTCCTACCGGTCGGACGTGCCCTAAACACCTCCCTAGGGAGGCGCTCGGGTGGCATCCTGACCAGATGCCCGAACCACCTCATCTGGCTCCTCTCGATGTGGAGGAGCAGCGGCTTTACTTTGAGCTCCCCCCGGATGGCAGAGCTTCTCACTCTATCTCTAAGGGAGAGCCCCGCCACCCGGCGGAGGAAACTCATTTCAGCCGCTTGTACCCGTGATCTTGTCCTTTCGGTCATAACCCAAAGCTCGTGACCATAGGTGAGGATGGGAACGTAGATCGACCGGTAAATTGAGAGCTTTGCCTTCCGGCTCAGCTCCTTCTTCACCACAACGGATCGATACAGCGTCCGCATTACTGAAAACGCCGCACCGATCC
>NC_084550.2:43062500-43275000 GCF_033978685.3 Nerophis lumbriciformis | reverse complement strand
ATAACACAAACGTGGCCATGGAACAGCTGAGTAGCCAATTGTCCAATTACTTTTGGTCCCTTAAAAAGTGGAAGGCACATATAAAATGTGTTGTAATTCCTACACCGTTCACCTGATTTGGATGTAAATACCCTCAAATTAAAGCTCAAAGTCTGCACTTAAAACACATCTTGATTGTTTCATTTCAAATCCATTGTGGTGTTGTACAGAGCTGGAACACTGAAAATTGTGTCAATGTCCAAATATTTATGGACCTAACTGTATACATATATATATATATATATATATATATATATATATACACAAATATATATATACATATATATACACACATACTGTATATACATATACATACATACACATATACACACACATGTATGTATACATATACATGTATATATACCTGCCATCATGGAAAGAAAAAAATTTTTAAAAGAAAAAAAGATATATTAAATTGTTAAATGCATCCAGTGATTATACTATAAAGTTATTTTCCATTTAACTTCACCAGTTTTAAAATATTTTTATTCAAAATCACTGAATTTTCACATTTGCCGTTCAAATACTGAGAAGGTGAACAGCAGCCAGTCGAGGCACGTCACTCAGTGCCTCAACATGGACGGACTCGGCTAACTGCTGGTCTGCTGTGCAGTGAGACCGTATTGCTATATGAACTATATTATACATTTCCATAGTTTAGTTAGCTGAGGTATATAATGTACAGTGTATTTTGTCAACAACTGTATGTGTGTAACGTATTTCTTGTGCTGAGCGATCATAAAACGGCTGCAAAAGATGCACTGGCTGAGGCTCGCCTCCTGCACCCCCGCCGTAGAATGCACGGCAACCCCTGACGGGAGTGTTATATCAACTAAAGCCCACACTTAAACTTTCCACGTGCAAGATTTAATCTATTTAAAAAAAGTTATTTCATAAGAAGCCAAAGTGCAAAAACAATGTTCGTGTTGGAGGAGTTGTGAATGACTGCAGGGCCACAACATTAGGTACACCTGCAGACTGCAGGTGTACCTAATTCACAACTCCTCCAACACGAACATTATTGTTTTTGCACTTTTTGGCTTCTTATTAAATAACTTTTGTAACCTATTTTTATGGGCTTTCCTCTTTGTGATGTTAAGTTCCTGTTATGCGCTGTTATACAGTATATGCCTTGAGCTCTTATTTTGAAGGCGCTAAGAGTGGAAGTGACGACACGTTGGAGTGGAGCGGAAGTTTTTGAAAGAAGGTAAATAAAGTGGTCCTCGTGTAAACTGGAGCCTCCGTGTTTGTTATTTTGTAGTTTCATACAGTATAGGCGACATTTATGAACCCTCGGTTACACTTTTTTTAAATAGATTCAATCTTGCACGTGGAAAGTTGAAGTGAGGGCTTTAGTTGATATAACACTCCCATCAGGGGGTTCATTAATCCAGCACAACAGCGGCGCATTTATAAGTAAAGGTAAGACCATAATAAAGTTTTTTTATTAAATGTGCTTTTTTGTGTGCTACAGTTTGTATGTGTAAAGTTAAAGTTAAGTTAAAGTACCAATGATTGTCACACACACACTAGGTGTGGTGAAATTTGTGCTCTGCATTTGACCCATCCCCTTATTCACCCCCTGGGAGGTGAGGGGAGCAGTGGGCAGCAGCGGCGCCGCGCCCGGGAGTCATTTTTGGTGATTTAACCCCCAATTCCAACCCTTGATGCTGAGTGCCAAGCAGGGAAGAATGCTGGTATGAGCTTTTAAACATAACCCGTTAACTGCTGCCAATCAAATGGTGAATAAGATACTCTTTATCAATCAATCAATCAATCAATGTTTATTTATATATCTGACTGTGATGAAGTCAGTGCCTCACCAGCCATCAACCTCACCGCACGTCACTGACAATATATATATATACATACACATATACACACATATACACATATATACACACTACACATTATATATATATATATATATATATATATGTATGTATATATATATATATATATATATATATATATAATATATACACTGTATATACATATACAAACCCCGTTTCCATATGAGTTGGGAAATTGTGTTAGATGTAAATGTAAACGGAATACAATGATTTGCAAATCCTTTTCAACCCATATTCAATTAAATGCTCTACAAAGACAAGATATTTGATGTTCAAAGTCATAAACTTTTTTTTTTTTTTTGCAAATAATAACTAACTTAGAATTTCATGGCTGCAACTCGTGCCAAAGTAGTTGGGAAAGGGCATTTTCACCACTGTGTTACATGGCCTTTCCGTTTAACAACACTCAGTAAACATTTGGGAACTGAGGAGACACATTTTTTTAAGCTTCTCAGGTGGAAATATTTCCCATTCTTGCTTGATGTACAGCTTAAGTTGTTCAACAGTCTGGGGGTCTCCGTTGTGGTATTTTAGGCTTCATAATGCGCCACACATTTTCAATGGGAGACAGGTCTGGACTACAGGCAGGCCAGTCTAGTACCCGCACTCTTTTACTATGAAGCCACGTTGATGTTACACGTGGCTTGGCATTGTCTTGCTGAAATAAGCAGGGGCGTCCATGGTAACGTTGCTTGGATGGCAACATATGTTGCTCCAAAACCTGTCTGTACCTTTCAGCATTAATGGCGCTTTCACAGATGTGTAAGTTACCCATGTCTTGGGCACTAATACACCTCCATACCATCACAGATGCTGGCTTTTCAACTTTGTGCCTATAACAATCCAAATGGTTCTTGTCCTCTTTGGTCCGGAGGACACGACGTCCACAGTTTCCAAAAACAATTTGAAATGTGGACTCGCCACACCACAGAACACTTTTCCACTGTGTATCAGTCCATCTTAGATGAGCTCAGACCCAGCGAAGCCGACGGCGTTTCTGGGTGTTGTTGATAAACGGTTTTCGCCTTGCATAGGAGAGTTTTAACTTGGACTTACAGATGTATCGACCAACTGTAGTTATTAATAGTGGGTTTCTGAAGTGTTCCTGGTCCCATGTGGTGATATCCTTTACACACTGATGTCGCTTGTTGATGCAGTACAGCCTGAGGGATCGAAGGTCACAGGCTTAGCTGCTTACGTGCAGTGATTTCTCCAGATTCTCTAAACATTTTGATGATATTACGGACCGTAGATGGTGAAATCCCTAAATTCCTTGCAATAGCTGGTTGAGAAAGGTTTTTCTTGAACTGTTCAACAATTTGCTCACACATTTGTTGACAAAGTGGTGACCCCTGCCCCATCCTTGTTTGTGAATGACTGAGCATTTCATGTAATCTACTTTTATACCCAATCATGACACGCACCTGTTCCCAATTTGCCTGTTCACCTGTGGGATGTTCCAAATAAGTGTTTGATGAGCATTCCTCAACTTTATCAGTATTTATTGCCACCTTTCCCAACTTCTTTGTCACGTGTTGCTGGCATCAAATTCTAAAGTTAATGATTATTTGCAACAAAAAAAAATAACATCAAATATGTTGTCTTTGTAGCATATTCAACTGAATATGGGTTGAAAATGATTTGCAAATCATTGTATTCCGTTTATATTTACATCAACACAATTCCCCAACTCATATGGAAACGGGGTTTGTATAAGGTAAGACATTATCTGGCGTTTTGCTTTGCAATATTATGCAAAAGCAACTTTTTTTACCTTCTGGTACCTGCTGATCTGTATTTGGAATCTGCATAAATCCTGAAAAATTGCGCGGGTCCGTCTTTGTAGTCCGCGTCAACGCCGTAGTCGATAAGCTTCTTCTTTTTCCTCTATCTTCTCGTTATGGGACATTCATCCTCCGCTGTTGCCATTTCTAATATGAAGTAGTGTAAAGTTCTTACATATATCGGTCAGTAAACTCGCCATGAAAGTGCTAAAACATACCGGTGTAGTGAGTTTACATTATTCACCCAAGGAACTTTAGTTATTAGAGAATTCCGGTCAGACGGTTTTTCACAGGGCACATTTCCGATGGTGTTGTTTCCGGATGAGGAGATGCTGCTCCATTATTGATTCAAGTAAAGTGTTTATGTCAATAAAACAGTTAGCTCCATCTTTTGACACTTCTTCCATCCCCATCCTTGCACGCTACAACAAAGATGACGGGGATAAGACGCTGCCGAAGGTGAGCCACGTAAATAAGACCGCCCACAAAACGGCGCATGCTTAAGCGACTGTCAGAAAGCAGCTTGAAGATGATCTGTAAAACATCATCTATACAACATTTTGACCAAAGAACCACCATTAGATGTTATGTAGACCACAAGGAAGTGTTTTACATTTAGAAAAAATAATAATAATAATACGACTCCTTTAATGCGCCCTATAATCCGGTGCGCCTTATATATGAAAAAAAGCTCGAAAATAGACCATTAATCGGCAGTACGCCTTATAATCCCGTGTGCCCTATGGTCCGGAAAATACAGTATGTATATATCAATTTCAATGTTTTATATATTTGGAAAAATAAATAAAAAACATTTGTCATTATGGGGTATTGTGTTTAGAATTTTAAGGACACAAATATTGTTTTCCCTTTTTGGAATAAGGCTGTAACATAACAAAATGTGGGAATAGCTGTGATTACTTTCCAAAAGCATTGTACAGTTTTAGTGGGTGCCGCCAAAGTTACCTGAATGCTCTCAAAAATGTGCTCAAAGGCTCGTGGGATGATGCCCCTCTGGGCCGAAGGCTCAGCCACCCCTTGCATGGTGAAGGACTTGCCACTTCCTGTTTGACCATAAGCAAATATGGTGCCATTGTAGCCCTCTGTGACCCCCTGTTGGATAAGGTTTGAAGTGGTTTTACTTTACACACTTGTTTTAACTTTAAGTGTTGTTATTAATAGAATAAGCTCACCTCCACCAACGGATAGGCACTCTCGTTGTACATCTCCTCTGTGGTTTGATCAGTGAAGTAAGTCCCATCAAAGGTGAATTGTTTAGCAGGCTCGTCTGTCGATGAGGGCTTTTTTATGAAACACTGGCAGCGCTGCAGGTCCACGGTCACAATCATCTTTGAACTCAGTGCCTTCTCCCTGTCGTTTAGAGGCCTGCACCTGACCACCACCTTGACTGACTCAGAGCCCATTTTACCACCTGGGAGGATGCAAAGCACAGACTGTAGGCACCATACGAGGGCACTGTGCTACAATAAATAACGTTTGACATTTCACATCAAACATAAATATCTGTAGTCTTTGTCTTGGCGTTCCTAATATTGTGGTAGTGAAGTAAACACTTACCAGAAAGCTGATAGCTTAGCAACTTGTCCAGCTCCTGTCCCTGGCGACCACAAGTTAATCATACACGTCACAGTTGTGAGAAAACAAAATCATAGGAAAATATACAGAGAAAGGCAATGTCTGGAAAAAAAAAAGAGTCGGTGAATGTTTGATACTTCTCGTTCTCCTTTTGGTACATTGCTATTGAAGTTGCCTAGCAACGCCCAATCGTCAAGCTTGAGCACGGCGGCCATCTTGCTGAGGACGGAGTGAAGTCATAGTTAAGCTAGCTCGCTAGCTAGTGTACAGCGTGGTATTTTAGAAGAAAACGGACAGTATCGGACGCTTCTAAATGATGTTTTAGACCACGCAAAATGTTTTCTGACGATACCCACCATCTGAAGGCGCTCATTAGCCGTCTAAGTAACGTTTTATGCTACTTCCAGTGTTCTGTCGAAATGAGCTTCGTTCGTGAAAAACTACCAGTTGCTGTGGGCTACCAATATTTGAGTCAATGTCGTGAACTTCCTCGCGCTGTAAGTGTTTATAAATAAATAAATGATAAATGGGTTGTACTTGTATAGCGCTTTTCTACCTTCAAGGTACTCAAAGCGCTTTGACACTACTTCCACATTTACCCATTCACACACACATTCACACACTGATGGAGGGAGCTGCCATGCAAGGCGCTACCAGCACCCATCAGGAGCAAGGGTGAAGTGTCTTTCTCAGGACACAACGGACATGACGAGGTTGGTACTAGGTGGGGATTGAACCAGGGACCCTCGGGTCGCGCACGGCCACTCTTCCACTGCGCCACGCCGTCCCCTTTACGTACTTATAGGTCAAAAGACACAATTAAAGAAACACATTTTAATATCATTCTTACTTGTAGCGCGAGTGACTGTCTACACGGGATAAGTTTACAGTCCGAGAGACACTTTAGCGTTGACGCGCATGCATACGCATGCCCAGTAGTGTTGTGTCGTTCGCGAACGATTCGTTCGAACGAACGAATCTTTTGAGTGAACGTACTGAACCGAATCACTTCATGAACTGATTCGTTCCTTTCTCAGTTCAGTTGAGCTCCGCCGCGACCATGCCGGTATGAGTGGAACTGGCGCATTCTGTGACGTCGGCGAACGACGCAGCCAGCTACTCATCATGGGGGCGGGGGGAGGGACTGAGCGAACGATTCGTTCACCGCGGATTAACGACATGAATCACTCAGTGAACGACAACGCTCTCGCTCTCTGCTCTGCTTGCCCCAATGCCGCGAGTGATTCTCCTCCCGTCGCGGGGATATGTTTCATGCCATTGGCATCCGCTCTCCATTCATTCTCCAAGCTAACGGCTAATGTTGACTCAAGCCACATGAAAACAAACACACACATTATCTCAACACATGAAGTTATGAGAGTAGAGGAGACAGAAAGAAAGTCAGTGCAGGGCAAGGCTGAGCAGCAGCGACGCGAGGGGGAGGGGCGGGCGTAAAGTGTAGGGCAGGCTGTTTGAGAAGATTTAAAATAAAAATAACTAATGTATGTACATATACATGGGCTATTATTTATCTTGATTTTTATATTATTTAAGCTATTTATTTCTTTTTTATTGCATATTTAAGTTGATATTTCCATTTTTATATTTTTAAATGTAAGCTACAGAAATTTTAGTTTTAATGTTGGCTTTTCTGGCACTTAGTTTAATATTTGTTTTGTTTTATTTAAGGTAGCCTATTTATTTTCTTTTTGTTTGCACATTTAAGTTAATATTTTCTTTGTTATATTTTTAAACGTAGGCTACAGAACATTTAGTTTTTATGTTGGCATTTCTGGCTCTTAATTTATTTGTTTTATTTTGAAGGTATTTATTTTCTTTTTGTTTGCATATTTAAGTTTACATTTTCTTTGCTACAGAACATTTCGTTTTTATGTTGGCATTTGTTAAGCGTTTCTTAATTTAATATTTGTTTTTGCACTAAACAAACGAGGCCTATTTATTTAACTGTTGATTGCAAGCATTTTAGTAGGCTATTACTATTTTTTTTATTTCCCACTTTTATTTATTTCTTATTTTCATTTCAGTGCAATAAAACATATTTAACAACCAAGACATTTAGTCACATTTTGTTTATTGGACAGGCCGGAAACGCACACAGTGTTTTTAAAAGTAACGGAATCTCTACAGCTGCAATGTCTGTTTTTTGAAAGAATAATTTTAAGGAACTGATTCTAGTGATTCAGAACAGTCAAAAGAACTGCCGATCCCATCACTAGCACTGTACTGTACTACGCACGCCCCCTCCCTCTTTTTTTTGGGGGGGGGGGGGGGGGGGTGATTCGGTGAACGAATCAATTTAAGGAACTGATTCTAGTGATTCAGTACAGTCAAAAGAACTGCCGATCCCATCACTAATACCCAGTAGCGTTGGGTAGCACTTTATTGGTAGTGCATTTTGACAGAACGCTTGTCAAACTTTATTTTTATTTACAAGACGCAACCCCGTCAATAACCCACGAAAAAATAAGGCACAAAAAATTAATTTAAACAAATATATTTGCAACATCTTGACAATGCAGAGAAAAACAGCGTTGCCATCAGGTGTAACAACCTGGACTTGTAACTGTTTAAAGGCTTAGCAGGATACTGCACTATGAAGGCCTGTGCCTTAAAAACACCATGGATTAAAAATACACATAGGCCATACAAAAACATAAAAACAGCAAGTACAAAACAAAAGCGCTGACAAAGTAACCTGCATTTTATACATACTTGAAGTGCCAACAGTAAAAAGGTGCATTGTTGTGAACGTTTAGAAACCTCCCATGAGACCAAAAAGAAAATATATGTGCAAAAGGGTAAATATGTGGTTCGAGTAGCGGTTGGCAGTGAAAATGTTCTAGCGTCCAGTCTTCTGCCCCATTCCTTTCATCGTCCTCCTAAATTTGCTTTTGTTCAGGCTCTTGTGTGGCTCCTCAGCCTGCAGGCAGACAGCGTCCTCCTCCCACTCGTAACAGTGGTTTACCCGCGCGCAGCTCAGCTGGCACGGCAGCTCGTCCTGCTTCTCTGTGTAATGTTCAATCAGCTCTGCAATGGAGCTGTATTCAACTTTGCACTTCTAGCCCAAGACAAGAGAGGTATAATTTATCTGGGTGAGTAGCATAATGCATCCAGAGAGTACGGTATTCACAGCACTTCACTTTTTATCATGTTACAGCTTTATTGTGAAATTGGTGTCCTCAAAATTCTACACATAATACCCCATAAACAATGTGAAAAGGCTTTTTTAAACATTTGCAAGTTTTATTTAAAAAAAAAAAAAAGAGGTAGATAAATATTCACTAACCTGACTCTCGCCAGATCCTTGTAGTTCGCTGAACTCAACACAAGGATCTGGGATCGAGGGCAATGCAAACTCCTTCAAGATAGCAAAATATAATGAACCAATCAGGATCGCATAGATGTGACGTAGCGCCGAAGCAACTGTTTGATTCAAACAACAATGGTGGCGCGCAGCGAGGAGTCATGTATACATTGATTCTGCTATTGCAAGTGTTTTGTCGAATGTATCGAATATTAATTATTTAAAAGATGAACAGAAAGTTCTCTAACTTTTCGCTCTGTCGTTATCCAATATGTCGGCTGTTCTGTTTTGAATTTCCCTGCGTCGCTCTCATCAGCGTCACGGGTTGATTTTGATGTGAGTGGTTGAAGTAGCACGTCATTCAAGATAACGGACACAGAGAATGATTTTTTTACAAGGCCCTGCCTTCTGAAATACATCTCCTATTGAGAAGTCCCAGATCCTTTTGTGGAGCTCAGCGAACTACAAGGATCTGGCGAGAGTTAGGTTAAGTATTCACAGCCTTTGCTCAATACTTTGTTGATGCACCTTTGGCAGCAATTACATCCGCAAGTCTTTTTAAATACGATGCCACGAGCTTGGCGCATCTATCTTTGGGCATTTTCGCCCATTCCTCTTTGCAGCACCTCTAAGGCTCCAGCAGGTTGGACGGGAAGCCTGTATGGTAGAGTGGCCAGACAGAAGTCATTTCTTAGTAAAAAGTTTGGCAAAATGCACCTAAAAGACTGAGAAACTAAATTCTCTGGTCTGATGAGACAAAGATTGAAGTCTTTGGTGTGAATGCCAGGCGTCATGTTTGGAGGAAACCAGGCACACCTCATCACCAGGCCAATACCATCCCTACATGGTGGTGGCAGCATCATGCTGTGGTTTTCAGCAGCAGGAACTGGGAGACTGGTTAAGATAGAGGGAAATATAGATGCAGCAATGTACAATGACATCCTGGGTGAAAACCAATGCTTCTCATCCAACCTGATGGAGCCTGAGAGGTGCTGCAAAGAGGAATGGGCCAAACTGGCCAAAGATAGCTTGTGGCATCCTATTCAAAAAGACTTGATGCTGTAATTGCTGCCAAAGGTGCATCAACAAAGTATTGAGCAAAGGCTGTCAATACTTATTTACATATAATTGTTATTTATTTTTAATACATTTGCAAATTTAAAAAAAAAACTACTTTTCACATTGTCGATATAGGGTATTGTGGGTAGAATTTTTAAATTACGGAAAAAGGCTGTGACAAAAAATAAAATGTGAAAAAAGTAAAGCGCTGTGAATACTTTTCGGACGCACTGTAGCTATAAGTGAAACTGTGATTGGTGACAATTACCTCCAGCAGGAAATTCCCTTTACGGTTGTTTGCAATGAGGTGGGTAATGAGTCCAGATGGGAAGCGGATGATGAGGGAGCCGGCTTTGGGTTTCTTGGGATGTGGACACAAGAGGTAGGATCCCAGGACATCATCAGCCAGGAGGGAGTAGCTGCTGTCACTGCAATACAAAAACATGCTCCTTAAAGCCAGACTTGAGATCAATTTGGTTTTCTCGTTAAGCTAATTTCTGTTGACTAAAGCAGCAAAACAAGTAACTGATCCACACTATAAGGATACAGGCCTCAATAACAATAATGACAAAAATACTGAGAACTAGAATTTGCAATGTGCGCAAGACGTCTATACTTGTGGGTGAAACTGAAATGTTTGAATGTCCAGGGTGAGCGGAGTGTGTAGCTGTTGGAACAGTCAAATGGGATGACAAAGGTGGGATATGGAGAGGTTTGTATATTGCCCATTAATTGTCAATGGGGGGAAATTCCAGGTAATCAGGGAAATTTAGGAACCGGGAAACATGCTGGCTCAAATGTCCAGGGTGAGGAGTGTGTGGATGTTGGAACGGTTCTAATAGGATGAGAAATGTTGGATATGCAGTAATTGTATATTTCCCATTCATTGTCAATGGGGAGAAAATTCCAGGAAAACCGGGAATTTGGGGAAAAGGAAAACATGTTTTGCGTTCGATACAGTAAATGAGAAGATAGGAAACAGGTTTAAAAATTACGCACAATTTTGAAAATTTGGGGCATTGTAGAACTATGAATACGTCCATTCATTTGAATGGGAATTTCCTGGAAATTTGGGGAAACTGGGACATTTTGAAAATATTGATACCAGCACAATTGTCCTAGATAAGTGGTCCTTAACCTTGTTGGAGGTACCGAACCCCACGAATTTCATATGCGCATTCACCGAACCCAAACCGTAATCATAAAATGATGTTATCATATTAAAGAAATACTAATAAAGATATATTTTACTAACAGATAGTTACAGGAATGTACACATGATCCCATGTTTACATCTCATTGTGCAACATGTGAATGTTTTAGTGGGAACTAAATGCGATATCTGAAAGGGGTACACATTTATTTCCAAATCAGGACTTCCACCCAGACATATAATACTAGTACACAGCTCATGAAAAACAATATGTTATAGTCATTGTAAGTGGGCCAAAACACTTATATTAGAAAATAATCTCATGGAAATGACTGCTGTCATTTGATTACAATAATAAAACATTGAACTTGTTATTTAGTCAGGTTTGGGACAGGTGTGACCACAGTGCATGTGCACGTCTGCCGTCGCTCATGTTCTCCACTGAATGCTCAAGGAGTTTTTGCTTTTGGTTACACACATGGAAAATTAGAGGGAACATTGTTTGGGGGTATCCATAATACGCCGACAGGGAGAAGTTTTTATTTACACGTTGAGTCGGGCGTGTCCTGACCTCCGCGGCGGAAGCTCTGCCGAACCCCTGAGGCCGACTCACCGAACCCCTAGGGTTCGATCGAACCCAGGTTAAGAACCACTGTCCTAGATGATATGAATGAGTTGGTGTTGGAATTTTTGGGATCGATGAAAAAATGTTTGACGTAGTAACCGTTTGAATTGAGAATGGGTATTTCGGAAAAACTTTTTTTCGTGAATTTGTGCGAAAAACAAAATAAGAGCATTTGTTGTCCCAACTTCTGAAGGTGTGATGGTCAAAAAACGATTGCAAATTGTGGACTGTGAAAACTTTCCAGGAATAGGTAAAAAAAAAGGGCTCCGGAAAACCGTGAATTCCTGATTTTATTTTTTAATTTTTTTTTATTTTTTAACTTGGTAGTTTGATTGTCTAAAGTGAGTGGAGTGTGTGGATGGTAGTTTGACTGTCCAAGGTGAGTGGAGTGTGTGGGTGGGTGGTAGTTTGACTGTCCAAGGTGAGTGGCATGTGTGAATGGTAGTTGACTGTTCAAGGTGAGTGGAGTGTGTGGATGGTAGTTTGACTGTCCAAGGTGAGTGGAGTGTGTGGATGGTAGTTTGACTGTCCAAGGTGAGTGGACTGTGTGGATGGTAGTTTGATTGTCCAAGGTGAGCGGAGTGTGTGGATGGTGGAGCAATTCAAATCGGGCGAGAAATGTGGGAGTTGTGCATGTTTGAAAATCAATCAATCAATCAATCAATGTTTATTTATATAGCCCTAAATCACAAGTGTCTCAAAGGGCTGAAATGAAAATGATCCTATTCAATGAAAATGATCCTATTCATTTTCAATGGGTAAATGTCCTGGAAAATTGTGAATTCTGGGTAATCGGGGATATATTTATTTTTGGGAGGCTCACAATTCCTGGTTGAGCCGAATGTCTTGATACTCGAACAGTTCCGATCAGATGATAACTGTGGGCTGTGGAGCGCGCCAAACTTTTGGGTGGAATAATAATAAATATAATTTTTTTTTTTGTGCAAAATCTTATTGTGGGAATGTTTGGACATTCTCACAATAATAATAATAATAATATACATAGATTATATTTTGGTGTAGAATCTTATATGTGAGAATGCTTGGACATTCACACAAATATAATACTCATAATACTAATTATAATAATAAATAGATGAGTTTTTGATGTAGAATCTAATTAGTAGTAGTAGTAGTAGTAGTAGTATTGTGTGAATGTCCAAACATTCACACAATAATACTACTACTACTACTACTACTAATAATAATAATAATAATAATAATAAATTAGTTTTTGGTGTATAGTCTCTACAATGATGCGCTGAACCTAACATGCGGTGATACTCACGTTGCAATACCGGCCCAACACCACACAGCCTGAGCCAGTGCTTCCTCGGTTTCGGCTAAGCTGGGCACCCGGGACCTTCTTGCTGGTGTACTGTCTTGATCCTTTTCTGCTCCGTGGACAAGAAAAGACACCCTTAGTAGCACTGCCAGAGGGACAGCCCTTGTCTGTGCACATTCCCAAGAAATGAAGACAAAACCCCCAATAAAACAAAACATACTGCAGGTTGGTAAAAGGTCCCCTATTATGCAGAAATTACTTTTTGATTTTGTGTCCCCTGAGTCGGTTTATGAACATCAAAGATGACAAAATCTCCCTCACTTGTTTGCTCCACAAAGGAGAGGTGATCAAAGGCTTGTTTTCAAAAAAGGTGCATCTTTTCATGACATCGTGAAGGAAAAACCTTCCTCATTGACTTGAAACTGCCTCTGGCCCACCTGTCTATATGTCGGAAAACCTTTGTAAAGAAATCAAGAAAAAAAAAGGCTTCGCTACACGTCTAAAATTGAAGCACGGAACAGCGGAATGAGCTGTAAGTTTGATCATCTTGTTAGCATTTAAGCCCAAGTGCATGTTGAAAAGTGAGTGTAATGTTAGCATTGTAGCTCACAAAGCTATGCTAGTGTCCCAATACTTAATGTTACATTGTCCTATGTGATATATGGCATCTGTAATGTAGTTAGGGCTGCAAACATTCAATACATTAATTTTTCTGTGGCTTTGATTCATCGGTTAATGAACAGGTGTCCAACTCAAGGCCCGGGGGGCAAATCTGGCCCGCCACATCATTTTATATGGCCCGCAAAAGCCTGGAAATAATGCATCAATCAAGTACTTTATCTTTCTTACTAAAGCAAACAAATCATGTCCTGAATGCAATTAATCATATTTTACACTTTAATATATACTAATGTAACAAATTGTATACTATCATACATTCCAAACAGTATTTGTTTTGGGAAAAAAAAACAATTATTACAAAAATCGAATTGACTTGTGATTTCAGAGCAAGATATCCATTAAATTGTACACTGTAAAAATGGCTATAGATTTTACTATAAACTTGCAGATCAGTACCTTTGAAAAAACTGTACAGTTTTTCCATTTTAATGAAATACTGTAAAAACAACCGTGCATTTTGTTAAAAAATGGCAGCTCACGCGTCACAATGTTACCCTAAAACTGTGGTTTCCATTTACAGTAATATGCTGTTAAAAAACACTGTAAAGTTTACATTTTATGGTAAAGTTCTGGCAACTGAGCTGCTAGTTTTTGGCAACCAAATCTAGAGATTTTTTTTTTCTTACGGTGTCTGTAAATATAAAATACTTAAATGCCTAGACAATTGTGTAATATTATCATGAGGGGAATCTTTGCACATTTATATTTATGTATTACTATTACGAGAAGCCCTAAGCCGGAACTGCGATGTGGCCCTCAAAGAAAACGAGTTTGACACCCCTGGTTAAATGAGTGTAACTAATAAAAATTGATCAAATCTGGACCGCATGGAGTGCCCGGAACTTTAAATACACAGACATAATTCCTGCATGGTCGCTGCAATAGAGCGGTGTTGTGTGGGTGCCATACTGTCTGTGTGGCGGTGAAAAGTGGAGATTGTTATTTTATTTATTCATTAATGCACACAAGTTAAAAGTGCAATTTCAATGTTGATGATGTGAATTTATTAGGAAAATATTAGAAGGAATGAAAGTTATGGCAAACAGTCAACTATTTTCCCTAAAATAAGCAATAAGGCTATGAAGTGTATTTTATCTGATTACTAAAATAATCAACAGCTGCAGTCCTAGTTACATTGTATACAGTCAGGCTGGATGATTATGGCAAAAATAATTACGATTAATAACACAATTATTCATTATTTGTGTCATTTATTGTACCGGCAAAACTCATCTTTAAAGGCCTACTGAAATGAAATGTTTTTATTTAAACGGGGATAGCAGATTCATTCTATGTGTCATAATTGATCATTTCGCGATATTGCCATATTTTTGCTGAAAGGATTTAGTATAGAACAACAACGATAACGTTTGCAACTTTTGGTCGCTGATAAAAAAAAATCCTTACCTGTACCGGAAGTAGCGTGACGTCACAAGTTGAAAGTCTCCTCACATTTCCCCATTGTTTACACCAGCAGCGAGAGCGATTCGGACTGAGAAAGCGACGATTACCCCATTAATTTGAGCCAGGATGAAAGATTCGTGGATGAGGAACGTGAGAGTGAAGCATTAGAGTGCAGTGCAGGACGCATCTTTTTTCGCTCTGACCGTAACTTAGGTACAAAAGCTCATTGGATTCCACACACTCTCCTTTTTCTATTGTGGATCACGGATTTGTATTTTAAACCACCTCGGATACTATATCCTCTTGAAAATGAGAGTCGAGAACGCGAAATGGACATTCACAGTGACTTTTATCTCCACGACAATACATCGGTGAAGCACTTTAGCTTCGGAGCTAACGTGATAGCATCGTGCTTAAATGCAGATAGAAACAAAAGAAATAAGCCCCTGACTGGAAGGATAGACAGAATTAAGATCAACAATACTACCAAACTCTGGACCTGTAACCACACGGTTAATAATGCTGTTGCTAACAACGCCATTGAAGCTAACTTAGCTACGGGACATCGACAGAGCTATGCTAAAAACATTAGCTCTCCACCTACGCCAGCTCTCATCTGCTCATCAACACCGGAGCTCACCTGCGTTCCAGCGATCGACGGCGCGACGAAGGACTTCACCCGATCATCGATGCGGTCGGCGGCCCGGAGAAGGAGGGAGTCAACCCAGACAGGTGAGGACAGCGGTGCGGCGGCGGGCGTTGTAGCTTTCGACGACACCCCGGCCGCCATCAGAGTCGGCAAGAAACATATATTTCCCCAAAGTTGACATAGCGGCACGCACGTACGGGCAAGCGATCAATTGTTTGAAAGACAAAGCTGTAGTCACGGTAGCGCGTCTGCTAGCCAACTCAAGGTCCTCCTGGTTGTGTTGCTGCAGCCGCCGCGCTAATACACGATCCCGCCTACAGGTTTCTTCTTTGAAGTCTCCATTGTTAATTGGACAAATTGCAAAAGATTCACCAACACAGATGTCCAGAATACTGTGGAATTTAGCGATGAAAAAAGACGATTTAAGCTGGCGACCGACCTATTCCAAAATGTCTGATTCAACTATTGACGTCACGCGCATACTCCATCATACAGAGACGTTTTCAACCGGAAGTTTACCGGGAAATTTAAAATTGCTCTGTATAAGTTAACCCGGCATGTGTTGCAATGTTAAGATTTCATCATTGATATATAGACGATCAGACTGCGTGGTCGGTAGTAGTGGGTTTCAGTAGGCCTTGAAATATAATTAGTTTTATTTTATTTATACTATTAGTTATAAATTAGTAACGGATAAACCACAAGTAAAATAATAATAATAATAATAGTAACAGCAATATATTAAAATTGAAATATAAAAAAAATACTAATTCAGTTTTTCCGTTTTGTTTTTAAATGTCATTCACAACAAAACAACAGATTAGATGTGTTGTGTGTATGATTGTTTGTACATTGATGTTACATCCATGGTGTCGTTCACAACAACACAACAGATGACGTGTTGTGTGTGTATGGATTGTTTGTAAATTGATGTTACATCCATGATGTTGTTCACAACAACACAACAGATGAGATGTGTGTGTGCGTGTGTGTGTATGGATTGTTCTTGCTAGCTTTAGCTGCGTACTTTAGTCGCTGTTTCAAGTGACCGCCTCCACATTATTGAGGACGGGGCGGTTGAGTGTGTTGGGGATGAATTAGCGCTACACGACAGATTTTCCCAAACAAATGTTCCTTCTTCTCATAATGACAACATTTCACTTACATGTATGTCAATATCCCTGATATTCTGCATTTAACAGCCGATTCCGTTTTATTGGCCAATTCTGCGACTACGTCTGCGGTTACGTCAAAGTGGAAATGGTATGACTTACTTTTTTTGAGTGTATAATGATTAGTGATTAGGCAGACTAGCACGCTGTCCCAATTTAAAGTAGCATCCATGGTGCGATCCCAAACTTAGACTATGTTACAGTGCAGGCCAAAGTGTCCCGAATCAGTGTTTTTTTAGATCACAATTTTTTCCAGCTGACTGTTTATACTGCAAGTAAAATATGCTTTTTATCAGACTCCTGTATAACGCACAGTGTGGCCCCAATGTGGCCTCGACATCACTTGCATGCACACTTTGATAAACAAAGGAAGTTGACTGGATTACGTAAATGAACAAGGAAGTCACTACTACTACAAAATGAAATAAGTCTTCACACCTTAAAAATTAATGTTTCATTACATGAAAATAAAGTAATATAACATATGTATATATGTATATATGTGTGTATGTATGTACATAGTGTAATATATTTGGGAGGGTTGTAATCTTTTTATGGCTGTTAGTAGAGGAGACACGGACATCAGCGTGGATCTATGTTAGACTTATTTTACAACTCACTTGTGAGCAAATGCGTCACAGCATCAATTCTGTTCTTTCAACAATCGCTAGTTTTTCGGAATCAAAATATATATTCATACAGCCTATGATTTGTGCACTATTGAAAAGTGATGAGCCGAAAATTCGACCGTCAAAATTAGGCTTTTGTCACCTAAACCGAATGTTGTGATGACACATCTACTTCCTCTGGCGGGCTGCATCTTCCCCCGCGCACACGTATGAGCTACAAAGTGTGTTATTGTTAAAAGTAATTTTAAACCATCCAAGTCCCAGGGTCAAGACACCGACACACTTCCATTATGCCTATGTTTCTGTGGGGGTGTTGTGATTTGGACCATTTTTGATGTTACAATTTACCCCATTTTTGATTCACTATACTCTTAAAATAGCTTGTGCCTTTTGAGCAGCTCATTAACTATTCACACATAATAATTAGCTTAGAATGCGTATTAACGCCTACTGAATATTCCTGCTTAACATTAGATCCTTAGAACACCTTTTGTATGACGATGCTTATTTGAACATTGATGCTTCACATACATCAGTGAAACGTATTGTGCATCACTGAACCTTATGACCTGCTAGTTTTGGCAGAAGTCTATCAAAGTGCATATCAAAACGCGAGAGGAAAGAACACGGCTGTTATTTTCTGTAAAAGAACACATGTATGGCCCCTCTCCAGGGGACTTCCTCTCGTATGGGTTTAAAAAAGATTAAAATTATTTTGGGCAACAGGACTCGTGCCTTCAGGTAATCCAAAGAGCTTGGTGATTGTGTTGCCAACAGTCCACAGTGCAAATAAATGTAACTGATGTGTCTGATAACCTTCATTTCCCTCTGATTAAAAAAACATGCGGCAAAGTGGGATAGAGTCAAGGTTTTTGAGAGTCCCACGCCAACAAGGGACAGCGTTTTTTTACACAACACCCATGAATTGAATTACGATGGAGAACTTGATATTTAATTATCTGTACATTGTCTTTTTATTAATTTCTGTCACAAACTTCTCCATCTCTTTTCCTCGGTTTGCTCTTTACTCGTGTTCCTGTGTACTTCCTACTTCCATAGGGTAGAACAAGGAGCCTGTTGATTCAATTGAGCAACATTGCCACCTGGCTGCAGGCTTGTGTATCGTTCTAACATGAGCACTAGCGTGTAGACACAAATAATGAAAATAGCAACCTCCACCCGCTATTTAAGAAGCAGTGCAGCACACTGTTGTGAGACATTCATCCATCCATCCATCTTCTACCGCTTGTCCCTTTCGGGGTTACTGTGAGACATCTAGGACGTATTTAACATTGATGATAATATGGGACCTTTAAAGAACCAAGAAAAAGCTGCGCACCCATGGGAGCCCTGCTAACATCCTGACGACACCACAACGTGAGGGCCCAACAAGTAACCAAGGAGCGTAGCGTTACCTAATCAAGTCTCGGACTCTCGAGAGCGCCTTGTGAACACTGGGCCCACCTTG
The DNA here is from genome assembly GCF_033978685.3 of Nerophis lumbriciformis. NCBI lineage: Eukaryota > Metazoa > Chordata > Actinopteri > Syngnathiformes > Syngnathidae > Nerophis > Nerophis lumbriciformis. The sequence goes on along the minus strand of NC_084550.2, from coordinate 43,256,278 downwards.
TGTGGCGCTCAGACGCTCCTGGACGGTGCGCTGTTTGAGCGGCGTGAAGGTGAAGGAGCGGTAGGCCCCGGAGCGCATCCCCTTGCTGCGGATGGCTTTCTTGCGTACCAGCGAGGGGGAGGATGTGGGGAAGACCTCGTCTTGGCAGCCGAGCTGCTGCTCGCCGGAGGACTTTGGTTTCTACACAGGGGGAAGAGAACGTCACGTTTTTATTTCACCTGTCCTGGGAACAAGCACTATAAAAAGGTAAAACAGGTTGGTGACCTTTGAGCCAAACATCAACCCCAGGAACGGGGCTCTTCTGAAAGACACCAGGGCGCTGACACTGAGCGGGAAGCCGTGGTTGAGAAGCGAGGGGCTGCGTCGAGGCGTCGAATCAGAGGAGAACTCCTGGGTGTCCTCAGGATGCTTCTCCATGTAGTACAGCTGGAAGCAGCGGCACAGCAGCAGGTTCAGGAACTGGGCCTGACCGGGAGATATAACGCTCTGCTTCAAAATGGGATTCATCTTCACCCCTCAGTAAATCGCAGCTTCCCATTGCTGGCAGCACTCGTGCAGCCTCAGACTATGACACTACCATGCATGCTTGTGTTGCCAGCTATTGAGGCAATAATGGTTGTTTGCTGACTAAGTTTTTAGTAAATAGTAAATCTACTCCAAACTACAGTGGTACCTCAAATCAGGAGTACTTTCATCCACGAATAATTGGACAATCCATGAGTTATGTTGCCAACAGTCAAACCCTGGCGAAAAGATAACTTCAGAGGCAGAAGTAACAAAGAGCGCCACGTTTGTCTCGAGTGTTCCAACCCAAAACAGACTCATCAAGGAGCACCGTACCGAGGAAAAGCACCTGCTGCACACCAAACTACTTGATAAACTACCATCATCCGGAAAAAAATTAATCCAGCGAAGCTAATTGACAATTTGTGAACATAATTAAAAGTTAAAATGTGAGCTAACTTTTCTGAATAACTGAATTTTCCAAACTGACTTTAAAAAATGTCCACTGCAGAGGACACTATCTCTGAAAGTACAAGTTTAGAGAGGTTGTAAATAAAAACAGAATACAATGATTTGCAAATCCTTTTCAACCTATATTCAATTGAATAGATTGCAAAGACAAGATATTTAATGTTCGAACTGAGAAACGTAATTTTTTTTGAAAAATATGAGCTCATTTGGAATTTGATGCCTGCAACATGTTTCTAAAAAGCTCGCACAAGTGGCAAAAAAGACTGAGAAAGTTGAGTAATGCTCATCAAACACTTATTTGGAACATCCCACAGGCGAACATGCTAATTGAGAACAGGTGGGTACCATGATTGGGTATAAAAACAGCTTCCATGAAATGCTCAGTCATTCACAAACAAGGATGGGGCGAGGGTCGCCACTGGGTCAACAAATGCGTGAGCAAATTGTTCAACAGTTTAGAAAAAACATTTCTCAACTAGCTATTGCAAGAAATTTAGGGATTTCATCATCTACGGTCCGTAATATCATCAAAAGGTTCAGAGGATCTGGAGAAATCACTGCCGTAAGCAGCAAGTCTGAAAACACCAGAATGAAATGGGGCAGACTTACTTTTGTCACGTGCAGTTCCATTCATGGTAAAAGAAAATGAAGTTATTTCTTACAGCTCTGGCATGTCTGGCTTTGAAAACGTGGCAGTACAGCTGGGCGTCGGCGCTGCCTGGGTTGTGGGAGACAAAAGCAAACTGGGCATCGCTTGGGCGGGCGGTTGAGAGCGACACTCTCCGTAGAGCGTGGGCCATAAGAAGGGTCTGAGGGGCAGGACCACAGGTTGGACAAAACAAAGGATATTCCATTGGTGAGCAAAAACTGAACTGTACCGTTTCGTCCTCGTCGTACATCTTCACGCCTTTGATGGAGAACTTCAGGGACACGGGCCGACTTCTTCTGCATGCCTGTTTGAAAGGAAGTGCAGCAGAACCTTCAAAGTCCAACACTCTGCAAAGCTGTTTTGCCTTTTGTTTGGATTTAGGATGAATCTTCCCCATAATTATATTGAAAATAGAAACAACCCGTTCAACTTTATAATAGTGTTGTTTTAAGTCACATTTAAACAACACTGTCTTTACATAAAAGTGTAAAAGAAAGTTAACATTGATAAGTAAATAAAACATGGGACGGGAAGGGGAATTTGCTCATATTTGCAATGGACAAATACCTTCTATTATCATATTATCACTTTCTCACAATTCCATTTCCAGTTTATGGTCAATATTAAATTTTTTCATTCTGGCTTCTGCAGTTCCAAAAGTGGTACAACAAAGGACTTGTTCACACGGAGGGTCAAGTCCGATTTTTTTGCCCATATCCGACCTATATTTGATTTAAACAGTGCAATGTTTCATATCCAATTCAGGCCTCTTACGTATGTGGAAATATATCGTGCTTATCAAAAAGCGATAAGCATCATAATTATTCGCCAAAATAGACAGTTACAACATAAATAGTTGACAACGGAGCATAGAAAACAGGTGAAGAAAAAATGTTTTAGGGAACTCAGGTGAAAGTTCTACCACTCCTGTCTCCAACTGCTCGCCCACTGACACGCTCTTCAAGCACACATCGAAGCCAAATATACCGTAGAAGTCAAATTACTTGTCCTCTTCCTTCTCAATCTTCTACACGCAATATTTCGGTTCAGAAAATGTTGACTTTGATTGCACAATATCCTTGAAATTGCCAAAAATGCGCCAGTACTCGACTCGAGTGGAAGCCATGTTTAATTCCGTAAACCCTGCAGCGTGTGCGACGTCATGACGTCATGTCCGCATGCGGGTCAGATTGCGTTCATATTAGAATTTACCATTTTTTTGTAATGTGAACGACCACTAAAAAGATCAAATTTGACTAAAAAAATAAGAATTGGGCATCCGACCCTGCAGTGTAGGAGTAAACTGCACTTATTTTTAAATTGTGCCTATCATTCACAATCCTTATGTAGGACAAGAACACAAGTTTTGTCTTTTTGATGCATTCTAAATGGTAAATAAATACGAAAAGTCAGCTTACAATGGGAGTCGCTCTATTCTGCCTATAATATGCGATATATACATGATGTAAGTATATATGTAATGGAGTAACATTCATAATAACATGTAATGTATACATGATGCAAGTACAGTCGTGGTCAAAAGTTTACATACACTTGTGAAGGACATAATGTCATGGTCGTCTTGAGTTTCCAATAATTTATACAACTCTTATTTTTTTGTGATAGAGTGATTGGAGAACATACTTGTTGGTCACAAAAAACATTCATGAAGTTTGGTTCTTTTATGAATTTATTATGGGTCTACTGAAAATGTGACCAAATTTGCTGGGTCAAAAGTATACATACAGCAACATACATTATCAATTTTGGTGATGTAGAAAAGTTACAATGAAATCAAATTAGCTTCATGGCATGGCCTTTTAACTTCATGTGAGTGATTATGATTGTACCTGTTGACTACTCTGAGCCCATTTAAACAGGGCTCATGTGATGCAGCCAATAGATTCTGTTACAAACGCGAAAAAGGAACTCCGCAGATCTGAAAAAACTAATCATTGACTTGAACAAGTCAGGAAAGTAACTTGGAGCCATTTCAAAGCAGCTTAAGGTCCCAAGAGCAACTGTGCAGACAATTGTTCGTAAGTATTAAGTGCATGGTACAGTTTTGTCACTGCCACGATCAGGAAGAAAACGCAAGCTACCACCTGCTGCTGAGAGAAAATTGGTCAGGATGATCAAGAGTCAACCAAGAACAACCAAAAAGCAGGTCTGCAATGAATGGGAAGCTGCTGGAATACAGGTGTCAGTGTCCAAAGTGTCCTTCTGAAGCAAGCCCTTGCTCCAGAAGCGACATCTTAAGTCTCATCTAAAGTTTGCTGCTGATCACATGGACAAAGATAAGACCTTCTGGAGGAAAGTTCTGTGGTCAGATGAAACAAAAATTTAGCTGTTTGTCCACAATACCCAGCAATATGTTTGGAGGAGAAAAGGTGAGGCCTTTAATCCCAAGAACACCATCAAGCATGGTGGTGGTGGTATTATGCTCTGGGCCTGTTTTGCTGCCAATGCAACTGGTGCTTTACAGAGAGTAAATGGGACAATGGAAAAGGAGGATTACTTTCAAATTCTTCAGGACAACCTAAAATCATCAGCCCAGAGGTTGGGTCTTGGGCGCAATTGGGTGTTCCAACAGGACAATGACCCCAAACACACAATAAAAGTGGTAAAGGAATGGCGAAATCAGGCTAGAATTAAGGATTTAGAATGGCCTTCCCAAAGTCCTGACTTAAACTTCATTGAAAACATGTGCACAATGCTGAAGAAACAAGTCCATGTCAGAAAACCAACAAATTAAACTGAACTGTACCATTCAAGAATGTCAAGAGGAGTGGTCAAAAATTCAACCAGAAGCTTGCCAGAAGCCTGTGGATGGCTACCAAAAGCGCCTTAATGCAGTGAAACTTGCCAAGGGACATGTAACCAAATATTAACATTGCTGTATGTATACTTTTGACCCAGCAGATTTAGTCAAATTTTCAGTAGACCCATAATAAATTCATAAAAGAACCAAACTTCATGAATGTTTTTTGTGACCAACAAGTATGTGCTCCAATCACTCTATCACAAAAAAATAAGAGTTGTATAAATTATTGGAAACTCAAGACAGCCATGACATTATGTTCTTTACAAGGGTATGTACATTTTTGACCACGACTGTATATATGTAATGTAGTAACATTTATAATAACATGTAATATATACATGATGTAAGTAATGTAGTAACATTCATAATAACATGTAATATATACATGATGTAAGTATATATGTAATGTAGTAACATTCATAATATGTAATATATACATGATGCAAGTACATATGTAATGTAGTAACATTTATAATAACATGTAATATATACGTGATGTAAGGATATATGTAATGTAGTAACATTTATAACATGTAATATATGCATGATGTAAGTATATATGTAATGTAGTAACATTTATAATAACATGTAATGTATGCATGATGTAAGTATATATGTAATGTAGTAACATTTATAATAACATGTAATAAATACATGATGTAAGTATATTTGTAACGTAGTAACATTCATAATAACATGTAATATTTACTTGGGACGATGTGGCGCTGTTGGGAGAGTGGCCGTGCCAGCAACCTGAGGGTTTCTGGTTCAATCCCCACCTTCTACCAACCTCGTCACGTCCGTTGTGTCCTTGAGCAAGACACTTCGCCCTTGCTCCTGATGGGTCATGGTTAGGGCCTTGCATGGCAGCTCCCGCCATCAGTGTGTGAATGTGTGTGTGAATGGGTGAATGTGGAAATAATGTCAAAGCGCTTTGAGAACCTTGAAGGTAGAAAAGCGCTATACAAGTATAACCCATTTACCATTTATTATTTTGCTCATTTAAAGCATACAGCGTCTCGTCAATTTAAAAAATTACGACATTCGCTTTTTCCTTGGACAACATCACTGATTATTACTTACTGCAGACTTAATGAGAGCCAACAAACATAATAAACAATCACTTACTGTACAAGGTCTGCTGTCACTGGGATGCCAACTGATAGGATGTTGATATATTCCCGCTTAGATGAAGAATAAATCGCAGAGAAAAAAAAATGGGATGAAACCAAGTGTCATTTCCGGGTTAAAATTGGATGCCAACATTGACCAACTCGTCGGATTACGTCCTCATCCTTGTCAAGGTGAGAGGTATTATTTGTAATCTAGAATACACTTTCACGAGCTCTGAGGCGAAAAAGCAGCTCACCAGCTGATGTCAATATAGCAGCACAAGCTAGTTAGCACCCTATGATCACAGCACCGCTAAAGATAGTTTGCATTAGCGCTTATAATAACATTATCGCTAATACTTGGTTAATATTCAGGTCATGAAATGTAAATGGAGTATTGCTGGTGCTGTTTGGATGGTTATTTAGAAGGCTTTATGGGGGGAATGGAGGACCTCCCATGGATTCCACTGTTTATTGAAGTTAGAATGCATTAAAACAATACATCCGTTTTTTCGTATCTCATAAAGATTGTAAACAATAGGCAAAAGAAAATAGAAAAAGAAAATAAGTGCAGTTCCCTTTAAAGCTCAACCAAGATATTTCTGGAAATACAGCTGCATCGCAATTCATTTGAATATCTGGTTGGATTGGATTTCACAAGTCCAATTAAAGGGGAACATTATCACCAGAATTATGTAAGCGTCAATATATACCTTAATGTTGCAGAAAAAAGACCATATATTTCTTTAACCGATTTCCGAACTCTAAATGGGTGAATTTTGGCGAATTAAACGCCTTTCTATTATTCGCTCTCGAAGTGATGACGTCACAACGTGACGTCACATCGGGAAGCAATCCGCCATTTTCTCACTTTCGTCGGTGTGTTGTCGGAGGGTGTAACAACACGAACAGGGACGGATTCAAGTTGCACCAGTGGCCCAAAAATGCGAAAGTGGCAAGAAATTGGACGAAATTTGTTCAAAATACGAGGCTGTGGGGAAAGCCGACGAAATGGTCAGTCGTTTGTTCCGCACACTTTACCGACGAAAGCTATGCTACGACAGAGATGGCAAGAATGTGTGGATATCCTGCGACACTCAAAGCAGATGCTGACATCAACTCCAAAACTGGACAGATCAGCTTTCAGGAAAAGAGAGCGGATGAGAGTATGTCTACAGAATATATTAATTGATGAAAACTTTATTCATTACACGCGGTATGGTTAACCTGAGTGCTGAAATCGTGGAAAAATATATGTTCTTAGCGTGCCTGAAATGGGCTGTCTGCACTCTCAAAGTGCATGTTGTTGCCAAATGTATTTCATATGCTGTAAACCTAGTTCATAGTTGTTAGTTTCCTTTAATGCCAAACAAACACATACCAATCGTTGGTTAGAAGGTGATCGCTGAATTCGTCCTCGCTTTCTCCCGTGTCGCTGGCTGTCGTGTCGTTTTTGTCGGTTTCGCTTGCATACGGTTCAAACCGATATGGCTCAATAGCTTCAGTTTCTTCTTCAATTTCGTTTTCGCTACCTGCCTCCACACTACAACCATCCGTTTCAATACATATGTAATCTGTTGAATCGCTTAAGCCGCTGAAATCCGTGTCTGAATCCGAGCTAATGTCGCTATATCTTGCTGTTCTATGCGCCATGTTTGTTTGTATTGGCATCACTGTGTGACGTCACAGGAAAATGGACGGGTGTATATAACGATGGTTAAAATCAGGCACTTTGAAGCTTTTTTTAGGGATATTGCGTGATGGGTAAAATTTTGAAAAAAACTTTGAAAATAAAATAAGCCACTGGGAACTGATTTTTAATGGTTTTAACCCTTCTGAAATTGTGATAATGTTCCCCTTTAAGACTTACGGGACCAACAAAAAGCTCATTAAGTTTTTGCAGTTCTTACATAACATTCAACTTCTTGATATTTTTTCCAAATTCTACAGCGACCCTGAGTTTCAGGCTGTTAGTTGCAAGCTATAATCGTCAAAACGATGAAGAGATACGTTGTCACTGTGTGTGTGTAGTGGAATGTGTGCATCTATAAAATAGAAGTTTGGCTTTTTGAATTGAATTAGAGTACAAATACATATAGTTTACAAAGATATTGGAATTTATTAAAGTGCACTTGTATATGCTTAAAAAAGTCAAACCAGAACAGACAATTCTAAAGCCTATAAATACAAATCCCACCACAATGGTTTTGCTTTTTCTTTGTACTATTACCGGTACTCCCAGCAAAAAATGTAATCTATTATGTGTGAGTTATTTAAATTACATTCATTCATACATTTTAACAGGTTTGATGACAGTTAATTCAATGTATGCGTAACACCACACATTTGGAAACGAAAATAACATGGGAGCCAATTTATAACAAAAAAAGCAAAGCACCTGAGCCAAGTTAACTCTTTTGCGTCTCGAGTGACAGGACCCATGACAGCCTCAGTGCAACTTTCGTTTTTCTCACAAAATGACATTGAATTCTAAACCTTCTGTGAAACGTGACATCACTCACCTTCAGGGCCGTCAGGTGCCTGTGCAGTTCCTCTATCTGCTCATCTAGGCAGCGGTCGTCCACGGGGAAAGAGCCTACATACTTTTGAGCAAAGGCGAAAATTGTGGGAACCACTGTAGTGATTCATTGTGTAAAGATTGTGGCGCGTACCTCAGCTGATCGTATCACGGTGCCATCCTCTCCGACTGGTGCCTCACCCATTATGCTCTGCAAAGCCACACAGGAAGTTCAATGGTGGCACAATCTGAATACAATACACTGATAAGAATGACAGTAGTGTATCTTTCTACAGTTATTTATAAATTCGGAAAAGCACAAGTATTTTGCCAAGGTAATGCCAAAGTGTGACAGAGCAGCAGTATTTGTAGGGCACAGCAAAACATCTCTTCATCCTTCTTTCTAACTGGAAGCAAACTCTACGATACATGAATTGGGACATTATTGTAGTTTACATAGGGCTGCAAACATTCATCTGTAAAAAGAAAAAAAAGTTTGCATTGGCTCAAGAAGAGGGAGAAAGAGAGAAAGGGGCATAAAGAAACTGGAGAAGTTGTCAAAGGCTTTGCAATTTAAAAGTGAAAAAGACAGACATGATGAAATGTTTGCACTGTGAAACAAAGCTGACATTTCACCATAGCATAACAAATGTATTCAAACTAGTGGTGCAACAGATCAACATTGATCCGTTCGGATCAGTATCTTCAGATCGGCACACACATGATCCGCGGTTTGATTTATGGGGAAAAAAAGTTTGCGCATGTTCAGTTCACACTAGGGCTGCAGCTAACGATTATTTTTCTATCGATTAATCTATAGATTATTTTTTTCGGTTAATCGATTAATCTATAGATTATTTTTCCTTTTACCGATTATTTTATTTATTTAAAATTAAGATGAAAAAAATAAATTTAGGCCAGTTTTTTCAAAAGGCATGGCTTTTATTTCAAAAAAAAAAAAGTATGGCTACTCAGTCAACATTGAAAACATGGCAAAACATTCTGTAACACTGTAAACATTTGTGCCAATCTAAATATTCTGGAGCACTGTAAACATTAAGTATTGCTTTTAAAATGTGCAAAATAAACATCCAGTCCAACACAGTACACTATAACCAATTCTACTCATTCCAGTGAGTGACTAACAGTTGTAATGAAGAAAGGTTAGCATGTCTACATGCTCTGGGGTGAGGCTGGTTCTTTTCTTGTTTACAATATTCCCAGCAGCTGAAAATAGGCGCTCAGAAGGGGTCGATGTGGCTGGAACTGAGAGGTAAGACCGAGCCAGCATTGCCAGATTTGGAAACGTTGCCTGATGTTCTTTCCACCATTTTAATGGGTTTTCATCCTTGGAAATGGGGGATTCTCCAAAATAAGACACTAACTCGTTTCTGACCATTTCAGCATCATTACTGTCATTGTTGTCTTCCTCATTGTTGCTGAGTTCATCTGAATCTGAGCCAAGAAGTGTGTCTAGTAAAGATACAGGCCGCCTGTCAGCATCTAGTCTTTCCACTTGCATTGCTGTGCCCTGTTGAGCGTGTGTCTCCTTTTCCCTTCTTTTCTCCTCCAGAACTATTGCATGCAGCTTGTATTGAACTTTTAAACACTCATCTGCAGTCAGGAATTTCAGCTTCCTGAATCGTGGGTCAAGTGCAGCTGCTAATATGCACACATTTGGTCCATCATCTTTGAATGTGGTCTCGGCTTCCCACCTGGATGTTATCTCACGTGCAGCAGTGACCTGGAAACACTTGATTGATGCATTTTCAAAAGCAGTTTGTGTAGCCTTCCGAAGCCCTTTGACCAGCAGAGGGACAGCGGAAACTGTTACATAAGATTATCCACTCAGGTACACAGTTGCACATTCAAAAGGTTTCAGAACTTGTTCAAGTTCTTCAAGCAAGCTCCACTGGTCAGCCTTAAGATCCAGAAAATGCTTCCCTCTTTGAGTGACCTCCGGATCTGACAGAGTTGCTGTTATTGGCCACCTCTGCTCAAGCAGGCGACTAATCATGTAAAAGGAACTGTTCCATCTCACAGACACATCTTGTATGAGGCTGTGGTCTGGAGAACCCATTTGTTTTTGCTTAACCTTTAGTTTTGTACTGGATAGCTCACTTTTTCTGAAGTGCTCGACCAAACTTCTTGCTGCTCCTAAAGCTCTGCTGATGTGGTTGTCCTTTAGAGCATGGTTAACTACAAGCTGTAGAGTATGGCCAACACATCTGAGGGATGAAACACCATGTCTTTCCTCAAGATCTCTTAAAGCTGCAACAACATTTGCAGCATTGTCATGTACAATGACTTGTACTAGTTTTATGTTTATTTCAAACTTATTGACAACATCCTCAATCCAAGAGGCAATGTTTTCTGCAGTGTGCTTTTCATTGAGGGGCATTGTTGTCAAGTTAATTGGGGTAAGCTCCCACTCATCATTAACAAAGTGAATGGTGACACCAAGGTAAGCTTCAGTGGCCATACTTGTCCATGCATCAGTTGTGAGTGTCAGTTTTCCTTTCACATTTTTCAGGATTGCTTTGACTTCATTCATTTTCTTTGTGTATTTTTGCTCCATAAGCTTAGTGAAGTGGGTTCTTGATGGTAGTGTGTAGCCAGAGTGAAACCGTTTGATCATTTTTTGAAACCCTTCCCCTTCTACCATATTTAATGGCCTCATGTCTATGACCATCATTTCCAGGACACCATCAGTCAGGTCAGCGGCCACTTGGGGTGTGCATTCAGTCCCATGCCTCTTTGGAAAAAAATCCTGGACACTGCTTTGTCGTTTGCTGCAACATAAGAGACAACAATTAATTTTCATTTTAAATATACCCAAATACAGCTTACTTTAATACAAAAGGTTAATTAAACTACACACATTATCTTGTTAAATTGGTTTAATAACACAACAATGATAGTATGATTAAAGTGAAGTTAATTGTTCGTTTGTACATAGTATATGTAACTGTTAATGTTGTAAAAGGTATTTGCACAACTTATTAACGTTAGCGTTAAAGATAGTATATGTAACTGTTAATGTTGTAAAAGGTATTTGCACAAGTTATCAACGTTAGCGTTAAAGATAGTATATGTAACTGTTAATGTTGTAAAATGTATTTGTACAACTTATTAACGTTAGCGTTAAAGAGGAGCGCGTCTTTGTAAACACCGAACAGGCACGCCAAACGCGCCTCTCAGAGCAAAACGGTGCTTTAGTTTATGAATTTACAACGCAGATACAAATGACACATTCATGTTTTTGTGTAATGATGACAACGTATACTCACGCGGATGATTGACTCGTTGATGGTGATGGGAAGAACGCTGTCGGATGTTTTCTTTTTAGATGCTCGTTCATAGCCGTTGTGCTGCTGTGATACGCCATTTCCGCTCGACACAGTGTGCATAAAACAACATTAGGCCGTTTATTAAAATACTCCCACACTTTTGACGACTTTTGGCGTGTTTTTTTCCCCTCGCTCGCATCGTTTGCTCTGCGCTCCGCCATGACAGTGGTGTGACGTAAATATGCGACGCTTCGACGCACAAAAATGACGTCGACGTATTTATGTAACCGATGACGTCGACTACGTCGACGCGTCGTTTCAGCCTTAGTTCACACACAGCATGGTCATGGCGAGCAGAGTAACGGAGGCGCTTGAACGCCCCGCGCCATTTAAATCCCCTGTATGGGAGCATGTTGGCTTCCCTGTCAAATAAAATGATGAAGGAAAGAGGTTAGCGGATAAAACCGTGACTCTGTGTAATCTAGCATGGCCACGCATTTGAAGCGACATCACCCCGGTGTTTCACTGACAGGAGTGAAAACGAAGGCTGCGCCATTTAAAGCAGCCCCTTGTTGCACAATCAAGACTGGGCGGCTAAAGCCATCACAAACGCTATCGGTGTGTTTCTAGGTGCAGACATGAGGGTTTTAAACACATGCTGAAAGTGCTTGAGCCATGTTACGACATCCCGTCGCGCACACACTTCAGCGAAAAGATTGTGCCAGATCTTTATGAGCAGGAGAAGAAAAAAGTTGTGGATGAACTATCCTGAGCATCATCTGTTGCGCTCACGACAGACGGGTGCATGTCCAGGGGAACGGAGAGCTATGTGACGATAAGCGCTCACTTCATCACAGCAGACTGGGAGGTGAGAAGACACGCCCCCTCTACGAGAGTCACCTTGCGCAGGTACTGACACAAGCAGTGGAGGAATGGAAGATATATCCCAGTCACAAGTGATAATGCCAAAAATCAAATAAATGCAGTGAATGAGGCAGGACTGAGACCACAGATAGGGTGTTTTGCACATGTAGTGAATTTGGCATCACAGAAGGGAATCTCAGTCAATAGGATGGAGCGCCTCCTTGGGAGGATCAGGAAGGTGGTTTCCTACATCCACTGAAGCACAACAGCTGCTCTTAAGACAAAGCAAGAAATGCTCAAGTTGCTTACTCATAAGATCATACATGATGTCCCAACAAGGTGGAACTCCACTTATATGTTGGAGCAGCAGACAGCTATATACTCTGCATTGACCCACAAGACCCTGAAGACAAATGTCAAAGACATCATCACCCTGTCTGATGATGATGTGAGAGCGGCAGAGGAGGTCCTCCAGCTTAAACCCCTCAAAACTGTTACATATCTGCTGAGCACTGAAACTTCACCATCTGTGTCAATGATTCTGCCACTGAAGTGTGGAAGACAGCACCATCACTCGAGATGTCAAGAATACCATTAGAGAGAACCTGAATCCCAGATACACTTCAATACTGGAATCCAGATCTACTGCCCTGGATTCCAGGTTCAAGTGCCTGTCTCACATGGACCCTGCCTTACGCCAGAGGACATACAGTGACCTCACCACTGAGATTGTGAGCAGTCAGGGCACTGAAGACTGTGATGAGGTAAATAAAAATAATATTATTTAAAAAATTATAAATTTTAATCTAAATAAATTAGCTTTTCCAGTAATAATAGCTTTTATTAAAAGTTATTGCCACATTTTCATGTCTATGAAACATGTTAAAAAGAAGATATTAATAAGCAATTATACAAAAAAAAAAAAACTTCTCTTTATGGTTTTTTTTGTTTTTTTGCTGATCCGAAAAATGATCCGATCCGTGACTCTGATCCGAGAAACGATCCGAACTGTGAGTTTCTTGATCCGTTGCACCCCTAATTCAAACTAGGGCTGTCAAAAACTATGTTCCTTTAAAAGGCAGGCTTTTTTTTTTACGCGTCCTGACTCGTTTTGATCCTCAAGCCATTCTGTGGCCTGGAAAAAACGTGGCTGCTTTCACTATTTTACCTATGAGCCACAAGCGGGGAAAGAGTAAGCAGAAAAGCACAAAGAAACGGGTACAATATAGAAATACCAAGTCCAAAGACATGACAAGTTGTTACCCCGACAAGACAAAACTTTATTTATTTATTTTTTTAAATCCGGGATCGCCGTGCGACATCACTTTAGAACAAAAGCCTGCGGCCGAGCATGCATTTAGAGAGGTCGGTCAAGCATCATTTTTGTGTTTGGATTAGTCAAACGCATTAATAAGATCAAATGTAGAATACTACTGCAACTGCTTGAGTAAAATGGTATAAAAGCTCAGCAAAAAGGAAAGACTACGGTGCAGGAAGTCTAGAAACACTTTTCAATCGGAGGCTTTCACGCTGTCAAGACACCTCCTCAAACCAATCACACACTTCACAATAATAGCGCTATGCGTTACATCCGCTCTAACTACATAACAAAATGAAAACATTTCTTACATTACCATCATGAAATGTTTTGGAATGTAATCTGTGATATTTCTACCTAAATAAATGATAGCACATCAATTGAGGAATAGGACATTTTTGTCAGATTGAAATATTTTGTTTATTCTTTTATAAAATGTTCTGAATCAGTCCGCAACTACAGAATGTTTAGAAGTCTGAATATTACATTTTATTAGTAAACAGCGAAGTTAAAACATTGCCATGAAGACCTTTCACTTGTACAGCATGCAAAGTACAGAATATCAGAAGCATTTATTCAGATAGAAATATCACATTAGCAAACACCATGATCGTAACAATCCACACTTTGTGTTAATGTGTGAAACTGATATCTAAACATGGAGTAGCTCCTCTCTTTTGAATGCAAGTGCTCCTACAGCAGGAATACAAATTCTGTATTCCTACATTATACAAAATATGGAAATCAATAATTTGTTCAAGTTTAGTTATACTAGTGGTGTTCCTTAAGGTTCTATTTTAGGTCCTCTCTTTCTTATCATTTGTGCTTCTCTTGTTATATTCTTATTTTTTATGGTTATATTTTTATTCTTATTGTTGCTTTTTATTTTTATTCTTATTGTAATATATTTTTTTTTTATTTCCACTTATACCCCCATTATTGACTTTTTACTTTTTAAATTCGATCTCAATTCTGTACGCTGCTGCTGGAATTTTAATTTTCTTGAGGGAACTCTCCTGAAGGAATCAATAAAGTTCTATCTATCTAACTATTCAACTGATGTCCCGCGAGTTCATTTAAAAAAACTAACTCTGACAAAATAAATCAACCAAAATCAAATGTCTACTGTAGAGCAGTGTTTTAAGAAACCCAATGTTGAGCCACGAGTGCCCCCTAGAGGGCCTCCAAAAATATCTTTCTCATCTGTGGTCCGTGTGGGCCGCAGCGGTACTCACTTGTAATACACTTTTCCACTACAAGTGGCAGTAATGACAATTTCTAACAAACAGAAGAAGTCTGGAGTTAAAGTCATGGAGGAGTTTCATAGGCGCAAAAATTATGGCTAAGTGGTGAAGCTATATTTTCATTTGCACTTTATTTTTTATTGACAGTTTAGTTAGGAAACATTATTATTATTTACAATGTAATTATTATTCATATATTTTAGCAATGTGTAATTGTATTTAAATTTGATTTTCATCTGTTTTTATAAGTCTTTTCTTTTGCAGTCTATTTATTTAGGATGTATTTTGGTAATCAGTCTGACCTAAGCCTTGTTAATAATCTTTGTGATTAACACATGCTTTCATATCATTTGACAAGGTTGTAAGTAGCTTATATATAATTTTTGAATACGATTAAAATCAAAAGGTAAGATTAGTGATTCAGTGTTAAAATTTGAAGGGCCCAGGGCCACCTCGAATAATAACACTGAATTCATATTCAATAATTATATCTCTATTATTCTAATTATTAGTATTCATTATTATTATTAAAAATAATAATAGATCTAACCTACTTACAACCTTGTCAAATGATACGGAAGCATGTGTTAATCACAAATACTAATATCAGGGCTTAGGTCAGGCTGATTACAAAAACAAATACTTATCAAATTTACTGCATACGAGAAAAATGAAATAAATGCACATACAATTATGCAGTGCTATGATAAATACATTCAAACTAAATGAATAATAAAAATATTAAATGTTTCTTGCATAAACTGTAAGTGCGCATGAAAATACAGCTTTACCACTTTAGTCATAATTTTTGCGCTTTAGGAACTTCTCCAGACTTCTTGTTTGTTTGATATTGTCATTACTGCCACAAGTGGTGGAAAAGTGTATTACAACTGAGGCCACATCGTATAATAACACTGAATCTTGCTTTTAATCATATTCAATAATTATATCGATATTATTCTAATTATTATCATTATTAATAATAATGATTATTATTATTAGTTATATCTAACCTACTTACAACTTTGTCAAATGATACGGAAGCATGTGTTAATCACAAATACTATTATCAAGGCTTAGGTCAGGCTGATTACAAAAATAAATACTAATCTAATTTACTGCATACGAGAACAATGAAATAAATGTATATACAGGCAGTGCTATGATAAATAAATTCAAATTAAATGTATAATAAAAATAATAAATGTTTCTTACATAAACATGTAAGTGCAAATGAAAATACAGCTTTACCACTTTAGACATCATTTTTGCACTTTAGGAACTTCTCCAGACTTCTTGTTTGTTCGATATTGTCATTACTGCCACAAGTGGTGGAAAAGTGTATTACAACTGAGGCCCATACAGACCACAGCTGAGCAACAGATATTTTTGGCAGCCCTGTAGGGGCTGTAGATGACTAATTCAGTGTTAAAATTTGAAGGGCCCGGGGCCACCTCGAATAATAACACTGAATCTTGATTTTAATCATATTCAATAATTATATCTATATTATTCTAATTATTATATTATTATCATTATTAATAATAACGATTATTATTATTAGTTGTATCCAACCTACTTACAACTTTGTCAAATGATACGGAAGCATGTGTTAATCACAAATACTATTATTAAGGCTTAGGTCAGGCTGATTACAAAAATAAATACTAATCTAATTTACTGTATACGAGAAAAATTAAATAAATGTATATACATGCAGTACTATGATAAATAAATTCAAATTAAATGAATAATAAAAATAATAAATGTTTCTTACATAAACATGTAAGTGCGAATGAAAATACAGCTTTACCACTTTAGTCATCACTTTTGCGCTTTAGGAACTTCTCCGGACTTCTTGTTTGTTTGATATTGTCATTACTGCCACAAGTGGTGGAAAAGTGTATTACAACTGAGGCCCATACTGACCACAGCTGAGCAACAGGTATTTTTGGCAGTCCTGTAGGGGCTGTAGATTACTAATTCAGTGTTAAAATTTGAAGGGCCCGGGGCCACCTCGTATGATAACACTGAATCTTGCTTTTAATCATATTCAATAATTATACCTAGATTATTCTAATTATTATATTATTATCATTATTAATAATAATAATTATTATTATTATTAGTTATATCTAACCTACTTACAACTTTGTCAAATGATACGGAAGCATGTGTTAATCACAAATACTATTATCAAGGCTTAGGTCAGGCTGATTACAAAAATAAATACTAATCTAATTTACTGCATACGAGAACAATGAAATAAATGTATATACATGCAGTGCTATGATAAATAAATTCAATTTAAAGGAATAATAAAAATAATAAATGTTTCTTACATAAACATGTAAGTGCGAATGAAAATACAGCGTTACCACTTTAGTCATCATTTTTGCGCATAAGGAAGTTCTCCAGACTTCTTGTTTGTTCGATATTGTCATTACTGCCACAAGTGGTGGAAAAGTGTATTACAACTGAGGCCCATACGGACCACAGCTGAGAAACTGATATGTTTGGCAGCCCTAACCCAACAATGGGCCCTATGGTCAAGAAACACTTCTGTCGAGGAGGCTGGTTCTCAGGAATATACAAAATAAGACAAATAGCAAAGGGAGATGTCGGACCCCCGATCTGGAAATGTCAATCAATTAAAGTGTGAAATGTGGCCCCAACACATCCATCCATATACTACCGATTGTCCCTTACGAGGTCGCTGGACACGGGTGGAATTTAGCTGAATATCCACCCCTGCGAGGGAGGGACAAGCGGTAGAAATGGATGGACGGGTCCCTGCCCTATTCTTAAATAAGATTTTGACCATTTATAAATGAATGTCGACCTTTAGCATACGTACCTTCTACTTATCCATTTTTAGAAAGCAGGCAGCATTACGATTGATGAAAACACTTTTGAGCTGCTTCCTCTCTAACGTACCTTGACACGTCGTGACGCGTCAAACAAAAGTTGCAAAGTGACAAACACGTCTCAACATGAACTCATGGCGGCTTTGCTAGCTTTTTTTTCACCCCCGTCGGCTCTCTCGGTCCTCCCCGTCCCGGTAGCCCTCACCTGCCGCACGGCTGTCGGAGCTCCCGTGGTGCCTCGCCCCAGGTGCGCCGAGGCGGGGTTGATGCAGAGGACGAGAGCGAGGCGGTGGGAGTAGAGTCCCTCCTCGATGGTACCGCAGACTAATGACCGCGTCGACGCCTCAGTGGAAGTCCAGACGTCCTCACCCCCGAGCAGTCGTTGCCCAATTTGTGACGTCATCGCCAAAGCGGAAGTAGTACACCTACAATTTCCCCGCCCCTTCACTTTGAAAATAATGTACATAATACTTAAGTTTTAATGAAGTTCTTATACAAAACAACATTTAAAATATTATATACAACAAAGTTGTGCTCAGTTAAATGTTACATATGTAAAATTGTTTGGTTGGTATGTGAACGACCCGCACTGGCACATTCTAAAAATACGATGAATATAAAATATATATAAAAAAGTGAAATAAAAGTGCAAACAGGGTAAATGTAACAAGAAAAAAAATACAGTGTTGACTCTAATAACACAAAGCTGCAATTCAGGCTGTTTTTTCTTTAAAACTGGCATTACTTAAAGCATAATAATGAATCAAAATACATTTTGTAACGAATCGTTGACCTATTCAAGGCTCCAATTACGTCACATCCAAAAACATTTCGGGAAAATATTGCAGATTGTGTTTACCATAAAAAAATGTTTTGTTTTGTTTTTAGAAAAAGGGCATAAAACAAACAAAAAAACAAAACAAATAATTACAACTTACAATCGATAGATCTAATGTTCATTTAGAGCAGGGTCTCCAAACCACGGCCCACGGGAAGTCTCAAGTTGTTTTTTTTTGTCCTTTCTAATCTATTTTCTACCGTTTTTTACTCGGGGTCTCCTAGCCCCTCAGGCAAATCATATTGTCTAAAAATGCATTTTCCCATCGATAACCTGACATCATCGCGCTAGCACCGCAGTGTCGGGCGAGCGTGCACACGCGGCACACTCTTTTTGTCAATTAGTGCATGAGGAATATATATATATATATATATATATATATACATATATATATATATATATATATATATATATATATATATATATATATATATATATATATATATATATATACAAATATATATATATATATATATATATATATATATATATATATATATATATATATATATATATATATATATATATATATATATATATATATATATATATACATATTTAAAGTACCAATGATTGTCACACAAACACTATGGGTGGCGAAATTATTCTCTGCATTTGACCCATCACCCTTGATCACCCCCTGGGAGGTGAGGGGAGCAGTGGGCAGCAGCGGTGGCTGCGCCCGGGAATAATTTTTGGTGATTTAACCACCAATTCCAACCCTTGATGCTGAGTGCCAAGCAGGGAGATAATGGCTCCCATTTTTATAGTCTTTGGTATTATATATATATATATATATATATATATATATATATATATATATATATATATATATATATATATATATATATATATATATATATATATATATACAGTCACGATCAAAAGTTTACATACACTTGTAAAGAACTTAATGTCATGGCTCGACCCCAAAAGGGACAAGCGGTAGAAAATGGATGCATGGATGGATGTCTTGAGTTTCTAATACTTTCTAAAACTCTTATTTTTCTTGTGATAGAGTGATTGGAGCACATACTTGTTGGTCACAAAAAACATTCTTGAAGTTTGGTTCTTTTATGAATTTATTATGGGTCTATTAAAAATGTGACCAAATCTGCTGGGTCAAAAGTATACATACAGCAATGTTAATATTTGGTTACAGGTCCCTTGGCAAGTTTCACTGTAATAAGGTGCTTTTGGCAGCCATCGACAAGCTTCTAGCAAGCTTCTGGTTGAATTTTTGACCACTCCTCTTGACAAAATTGGTGCAGTTCAGCTAAATTTGTTGGTTTTCTGACATGGACTTGTTTCTTTAGCATTGTCCACACATTTAAGTCAGGACTTTGGGAAGGCCATTCTAAAACCTTAATTCTAGCCTGATTTAGCCATTCCTTTACCACTTTTGACGTGTGTTTGGGGTCATTGTCCTGTTGGAACACCCAACTGCGCCCAAGACCCAACCCCCGGGCTGATGATTTTTGGTTGTCCTGAAGAATTTGGAGATAATGCTCCTTTTTCATTGTCCCATTTAAAGCACCAGTTCCATTGGCAGCAAAACAGGCCCCATATATATATACACATATATATATATATGTATATATATATATATAAATATATGTATATAAGTATATATATATATATATGTATATATATATATGTTTACATATATATATGTACATACATATATATATATATATATATATATATATATATATATATATATAGTGTTTGATGAGCATTCCTCAACTTTATCAGTATTTATTGCCACCTTTCCCAACTTCTTTGTCACGTGTTGCTGGCATCAAATTCTAAAGTTAATCATTATTTGCAAAAAAAAAAATGTTTATCAGTTTGAACATCAAAAATGTTGTCTTTGTAGCATATTCAACTGAATATGGGTTGAAAATTATTTGCAAATCATTGTACTCCGTTTATATTTACATCTAACACAATTTCCCAACTCATATGGAAACGGGGTTTGTATATATATATATATATATATATATATATATATATATATATATATATATATATATATATATATATAAAAATCATTGTACTCCGTTTATATTTACATCTAACACAATTTCCCAACTCATATGGAAACGGGGTTTGTATATATATATATATATATATATATATATATATATATATATATAGGCTTCACGGTGGCAGAGGGGTTAGTGCATCTGCCTCACAATACGAAGGTCCTGAGTAGTCTTCTGTCCCTGTGTGGAGTTTGCATGTTCTCCCCGTGACTGCGTGGGTTCCCTCCGGGTACTCCGGCTTCCTCCCACTTCCAAAGACATGCACCTGGGGATAAGTTGATTGGCAACACTAAATTGGCCCTAGTGTGTGAATGTGAGTGTGAATGTTGTCTGTGCATCTGTGTTGGCCCTGCGATGAAGTGGCGACTTGTCCAGGGTGTACCCCGCCTTCCGCCCGATTGTAGCTGAGATAGGCTCCAGCGCCCCCCGTGACCCCAAAGGGAATAAGCGGTAGAAAATGGATGGATGGATGGATATATATATATATATATATATATATATATATATATATATATATATATATATATACACATATATATTAGGGGTGTAACGGTACGTGTATTTGTATTGAACCGTTTCGGTACAGGGGTTTCGGTTCGGTTTGGAGGTGTATCGAACGTGTTTCCACACGAACATATTAAGTAGCCGCCTCCGCTTCCTTCTGTCTCTGTTGCTGTCATGACCATGATCAGCAGTGCATATTCAGAGCGCATATATATATATATATATATATATATATATACACATATATATATATATACACACATATACATATATATATGTATATGTGTATATATATATATACATACACACGTGTGTGTGTATATGTGTCCATCCATCCATCTTCTTCCGCTTATCCGAGGTCGGGTCGCGGGGGCAGCAGCTTAAGCAGGGAAGCCCAGACTTCCCTCTCCCCAGCCACTTCGTCCAGCTCTTCCTGTGGGACCCCGAGGCGTTCCCAGGCCAGCCGGGAGACATAGTCTTCCCAACGTGTCCTGGGTCTTCCCCGCGGCCTCCTCCCTAGGGAGGCGTTCGGGTGGCATCCTGACCAGATGCCCGAACCACCTCATCTGGCTCCTCTCGATGTGGAGGAGCAGCGGCTTTACTTTGAGCTCCCCCCGGATGGCAGAGCTTCTCACCCTATCTCTAAGGGAGAGCCCCGCCACCCGGCGGAGGAAACTCATTTCGGCCGCTTGTACCCGTGATCTTGTCCTTTCGGTCATAACCCAAAGCTCATGACCATAGGTGAGGATGGGAACGTAGATCGACCGGTAAATTGAGAGCTTTGCCTTCCGGCTCAGCTCCTTCTTCACCACAACGGATCGATACAGCGTCCGCATTACTGAAGACGCCGCACCGATCCGCCTGTCGATCTCACGATCCACTCTTCCCCCACTCGTGAACATATGTATATGTGTATATATATTGTGGAGTCTCACTCAAGCACCGCCTGACAGGTAGGCACCTCACAGGGGAGGAGCCAGGGAATGGAGGCAGAGTGGAACAAGGAAGACAACGCCCCAGCCTTGGCCACATCATCGAGGGGCGGTACATTTCCCTGTACCTGCTCAATCAGCCTGAAGTGCCACCAGCTGTGCGGCCAGGTGGGGCCCAGCTACAAACCCTACTTAACTCTGCCTCATTCAGGTCTGGCTCTCCTCTGTGTCAAGGCAGGTGCATCAGGCGGTAAGTGAGACATCCACTATTTCCCCACTAAAGACATTACTGGTGAAATGTTTTACTTATGTTGTGTTTCTCTTGTTTGATAGGCAATGACCTTTGACCTTTAGAGAAGTGTGCTGTGTGAAGGACTGAGAGCCCCAGATGGGAGATATTTATGTTTATTAATGGACACTTTAAGTTTGCTGATTCCATACCCCGCCCTTCCTAAAAACACTTGTACAATAAATGCCCTTTTCGGCTTGCTGCAAAACCAATCCTGTGTCTTGGTGAGAATCAGGTACCACAATATATATACATATGTGTGTGTATAAAAATGTGTATATATGTGTGTATATATATACATAAATATACATATATATATATATATATATATATATATATATCAAGAGGGAGAGACAGTGCATGTGAATCACATTTTACCATGGCGAGAAAACATGGAGAGACTGCCAGTTATCTAGTATTTCTTATATAAGTATATATATATATCAAGAGGGACAGACAGAGACAGCGCACAGTGCATGTGGATCACATGTTACCATGGCGAGAAAACATGGAGAGACTGCCAGTTATCTAGTCTCCACCAGTTGCAGAAAATGTGCCATCAGTACAACTGGACAGTGCTGTTTCAGTTCCATCACCAGGACCATCAGTGAGTCAGACACAAACTAGTCTCATCATTGAACCAGATTCAAGGGCTGCTGAGTTGCCATCATCAGAACCCAGATCACCCACAACAAAAACCCCACCAGTGATACGCAGGTACCCAGAAAGATTTCGAGTACCACCAAATAAACTGAATCTCTGAAGACAGTATAAAAATCTGTGTTAAAGATGTACAAAAACTGTATAATAAGCATGTTATTGTTTACAAATGAGGGTTAAGAGTTCAGTACTAAAAAAAAAAAAAGAATGTGGCTTAAGTACAGTTTTTTAATTGAGCTGCTGCATTTTTTGGTTGGGTTGTTTATTTCTTTTGAGTAACTTCCACATTTCTAAAAGGGGCGGAATGTAATAGAGTGATCTTTGTTTGTCTGTTGCCATCTCCTGGTGAATGTTGGCTATAGCGTACTGGGGTTACTTTTTGGTTGGCCAACGATTTACGTGGTGTTGCACACCTGACGTCAAGTGTGTGAGTCTGCTCTGAAGTCTACAGTAAAGAGATGTACTTCATCCCCTCGCCTGTTTATTGCCTCCAACTCAATATATTACAACATTGCTCCATGCAGACAGACCCTCCAGGTCCGCATGGAACTGTAAGGGGGCGTGGCCTCCAGGTCCGTCTGAATTTCGGGAGATTTTCGGGAGGAAATTTGTCCCGGGAGGTTTTCGGGAGAGGCGCTGAATATCGGGAGTCTCCCAGAAAATCCGGGAGGGTTGGCAAGTATGATATAATTCTACGGCGGGGGTGCAGGAGGTGGGATTACTGGAGCCTCAGCCAGTGCGTGTTTTGCAGCCGTTTTATGATCACTCAGCACAAGAAATACGTTACACACATACAGTTGTTGACAAAATACACTGTACATTATATACCTCAGCTAACTAAACTATGGAAATGTATAATATAGTTCATATAGCAATACGGTCTCACTGCACAGCAGGCCAGCAGTTAGCCGAGTCCGGAATCCATGTTGAGGCACATTTATTTGTACATACATGTATATATACATACAAATATATATACACAGACATACATAAATATATATTTATACATACATATACATATATACATACACATATATACATATGTATATATATATATATATATATACATACATATATATATACACACACACATATACACATACTAATGTATGTGTATATATATATATATACATATACATATATATATATATATACATATACATATATATATATACTGTACATATACATATGCATATATATATATATATATATACATACATAGATACATATTAGGGTTGTGAACGATAAACCAATGCGACCGAGTATTCGATTCAACAAGTGAGCGATTAGGCTGCATCGGTAGGAGACTCCTCAATCAATGCGAATAATTCAGGAATTCCTAGCTGAATCGGTTATAGAGTCATGGATCGGTTATCGCGAGACTTTGCATGGGTTGGCTAGATTACAATATGCGCCAGCGTCTCTAAAACAACGCGAGAGCTGAAGCTACTCGCCAAACGCGGTAGCCGCCTAGCTAGTATTAGCACGAGTGATAAACAAGGGACAACACGGAAAATGAAGGAGGAGAACGAAAGCGTCAGTCTGACCGAAGGTGATAATGGACCGAGAAAGATTTGCAACGCATCGGGTAGACAGAAATCCAAAGTGTGGAAAGTTTTTGGGTTTTATAAGAAGGAAGGGAAGCTCGACAGAAGCCATGCTATTTGTAAATTGTGTCGAGCATCGTTGACGTACACTGGCAGCAGGTTGAAATATTGAATCTTTGTTACCTACCTCTAGTGTTCAAAACTATGCTCAGGCTGAACTATTGCACTTTGTTGTTACTATTCTGTGCTACTTTTACCTCTGGAGTTCCCATCCTACAATTCAGCCAGACTTTTTTTGGTCCATGTCTAAAAATAAATACATTGACATGTGATTTTGTTGTTCTGGTTTTTTTGCCAGTGCCATAAAGCCATAATGCTTGGGGATTTGGAGTCTTGAATTTTAACCGTCAAATCGAATTGTATCGTTCGGAATCGAATCCATTCGAATCGGTCTGTAATAAAAGGATATCGTTTTTGAATCGAATCGTAACCTGTGTATCTACACTCTTAGAAATAAGGGTTCCAAAAGGGTTCTTCTACAAGGGCTGAGGTTCTAACTGGAACCATTTGCTTCTGAAAAACCCTTTCCCGAAGAAAGGGTTTTTCAAGGGTTCTTGGTAACGCTAATGGTTCCAGTAAGAACCATTTTGATCCAGAGAACCCTTTAAAACCCTTTTTCTGAATAATTGGTTTTAAAAGGGTTCTCACTAACACTAAGGGTTCCAGTAAGAACTATTTTGATCCAGAGAACCGTTTTTGGAAGAAAGAGTTCTTCAGGGATTGTTGAAAGCATGGGTAAGATCCTGTGTCACCAGGGACATACTTCCTGATAACATTTGCCAATAATGGTGCAAAATACATTTCCTTGTGACTACTGATACAAATACTTTTCATATCCAATTTTAAAGCAAGCTCTTCTTCCCCAGATCGTGTTGATCAAACTGTAAAATAATTGCCCATCTTGGGATTTGAACACCTGCCACCCAGTCTAAAGTCACTGGCAATAGTGACTGAGCTAACCAGCTGGCTGCCTTCAGTCATCAGGTCCACCATACTAGTCTATTACCTTACACCTTCTGATCAGACATACAAATAATGGCAGTCCTATAACTGAAATGTTCTGTTACCAATTTATTTCCACAACCATTAATTATAAGAAAGCAAGATCTTCATCAGCAAATCTTGTTTACTCAGGCAAAGATTAGCTGTGACTGGGAGGACCATTTTTGAAATTTGACTTGACAACTGCTGTCTGGCTGGTGATTCCATTTGAGAAATAGCTCAGTGATTTAGGAGCTGGTTCTTGGTGCCAAAGAACCTGGGTTCAAGCCCTGACAAAGGTGGTGATTACAGCTCATGAAAATGCCAGATGCTCTTTGTGAAGCATACATATACATTTTAGAGTCATGATAGATTAAACATCAGTTATTAACTTATGGAGCAAATCGAATCAATTAAAAAATCTAATTACCAATATCTCCATTCTGTCTAGATGCAATATGTGTATTTTCAGATTTTTGTCTTGATAACTGATATAGTTACAGTGGTTTCAAATCTGCATGCACAACAGTGAATGGCTTAATCAATTTGTGAAGCCACTGTTGAATTGTCACTTGCCAATTAGCTCAGCATGATAGACCACAGTCTTTGGTTCTATTGTTGTGGATTTTAGCCTCAACTGGTGCAAAAGGAACATTATAATGTCAACTGTCTTGCCTTCCTGTTCTCCTGTTTGTTGCTCAGAATTGCCTTAATTTGCCAAAAATCGCCCGGACCCGACCCATCGCTGCGCAGCAGTTATAATTGTGTTTATTTAGTTTAGTTACACTACTCCCTTCTTCAGGAGGAAATGACACACAGCAAAGAACTAGCAAGGGGGTCCCTGCAGCAAGGATATAACCCCTCTTTCTGGGGCATCTAAGTGAGCTGAAGTTGTGAGTTCAAGGCCTGGTTGATGCAGAGTGACCATGTTAATGCATACTGAGGTGATGTGTGGATTAGTGACAGACAATTTAAAAAATAATAAACACTTATTTTACAGACAATTTTACTCATGTATTTGTCTCTTCCTCATACTTTTCCATGATCGGCCTCATCCCATAGCTGCTGTACCCTGCTGACTGGCTTAGTCCAGTTGTGAAGCTGCACATAAGTTCATTGATAGACAACGGTCTTTGATGTCAGAGGCCAAGCCTTAACTGATGCAAAAATCACACTGTAATGCTGACTTTTAGGCTACTACATCAGGGTTTGTTGATGCTGGGAATTGAACCCTGATCTCCCAGGGGAAAGGGCAAGGTTTGGTGTGTTGGGCCAGGGAGCTGGCATGATGGTGGCTGTCATGTGTGAGTTAAGAGCTGGTTGCCTCATGCATTGCACCACATGGTCTGGTCTTCCCTGCCCACAAACCAGGTGTGACATACCAATAGTGATTACTGTGAACAGAACAGAACAAAGAAGAACAGGAGAGAGAACAGAAGAAACTTCCGAGAATCAAGGTGAGCTAAATATAATATCTTATTTCAGCATGCTTGACCTAGCTGAGGACTTTTATGGTAAAAGGTGGACTAAGCATTTGTTTCTTGTTATGTTTTGTTCGTTTGCTTATTTGTTTGTTTTCTTGTAGAAAACAAACAAACAAATTGTATTGTGGTCAAACAATACATTACCTGACAAAGCTCTGCTGAGAGCTGCCATAACAAAATAGGTTACAATATATCTGTACAATTAATCTGAAATCATCCTAAAAAGGTTATCGTAGTTGGTATTTTAATGAAATAATATAGTATAAATTGTCAATGTTAGAAGGAGCTTTAACGTTGTCGCTACCGACAACGTTAAAGCTCCTTCTAACATTGCGGTCGCCATCTAGCTCGTCTTTGGAGGGATGGGTGGGCTGGTGAGCACCATGGATCTAATACATCCATGTTGAGCACACACTAATGTGCGGGTAGGAGGAGCAGGGAGACTGGGCTTGAGCTTGGTCTCCAACATAGTGGTAGCAGAAAGATAACACAAGACAAAGGTTACAGAGAGGATGATTCTTCCATATTATATAACTTTTTAAAAAACATGTACACCTCATCTTAATGGTTACCTCTTACTATATTGCTTGTCATTTTTCTTGAATGCATGTAGGCTCAGAAGAGTGAAGAATGTAGAGAGGATGAAAGGAGCATTGAAGCTCATATCAATGAAATGTCTACAGAGATGCTTAAGGTACACCCAGATCTGAACTCTTTAAAGGAGAGAATGAGACGAACCTATGCATACCGAAAGACCTTCATGGCAACTGCCAAGGCAGAGGAAATCATCGAAAAGTTCCGCACTGAAGCTTCCTAAAATAGTAGGTATCTTCAAGCATTGAATTGACCATATTTAATTGTATGTGTATTATTTCATTTATGATCATCAAGTATTTTGAGATGACACTTTTTATCCCTCCTTACAGCTTCTGTGGGAGATGAAGGAGCAATTCCTTGTAGAAGCTGATGGTCACAGAGCTGGATCGAATGGCAACGAAGATGGTTCAAAGAGCATCTATGTGTGACCTGAAGGACTGCTGCCAGAGGGCAATCAATGCCTGCCTGGATGATTCAGTTAGACGAGGTATCTAGGCCTATATGTGTATCTATAGGAGCCACAATCTGTATTTCTGAAAACAAAAAATATTACAGAATAATTGTATTTCCTCAGGACTCATTAGGGATGCAGGAATTCTACTGCTTCCTTCCATTTTCAGAGAGGACTCATCCTTTCTATACACTCTACTGGAGGTAAATACTGCATTTAAGGTCAAGATTTAGGAATTGGCATTATCCATATTATGGCAACATTGACTCATTTTGCTGTTTTCACAGCAGGTTTTATTTACCGACATGTATCTGTTTTTATTGCATAGGAGCCAAGCGTGCCTACTCCAGCAATCATGCTCCATAACACACACGAGGGGAACCCTTTGCAGGCACAAAGGATAACCCTATACCTGGATGGTATACAGGTTTTGACTGAGGACAGCAGCATGGACATATCATATGCTATGAGTGCATTAATGTCACTCTATTTTGTTTTTGCTGTCCAGTACCCAAAGGAACTGAGAAAAACTCTTATTTTCATTGAAAGATTTGTGTTGGGGATCAAGGACCACAGTGTTGTACCCATTTCAGTGAAGAGACTATAAAACTGTGTCGGAAGTGGGGAGTAGTGAGTAGATGTGTTGCAGCATGGGATTTCATGCTTTATGTTCTTGTTAATGGTCAAATTCCTGCTGCTGCCTTTTGTTTGTACGTATTGATAAAAAAAATACCCCTTATTTAATACATATTTTGGACCAATACATTTTGTTTGATTTTGGCATAGTGACGTCTCTAGATTTCCATTATTGTTACAATACGTAACATTTTGAGTACTTATTACATAACACTGAAAAGTATTTCAACATTATTTAAATCAATGTGAAAACTTTGTGGGATTCCCTCACTTTCTCATGATTCTGTTCCACTGTCACAATTAGTACATACAGTATGAACACTGATTCTTTTCATTGGACCATGCATTTTATTGTTTGTAAATAGCTTACAATAAGGCGCAGTAAATGCAGTAAGTGCACCTTGGATTGATTGAACTAAAACTATTTTGTGTCTCTTTCTGCCATGTCACCATTGCTGGAGATTTATTTACACAAATTCACCTACTGAGGACAGCATGATGTGTCTGGCCTGTCATGTTGCTGATTCCACTGGACCTATGCTGACTTTTGACCTGTTCTCCCCTGGGACCTACACAGCCTCTCCTGTTTTGTTGGACTATCTTTAAATAAATGTTTTTCTCATTAAAATGTTTTGAATGTTTGTTCAATGTCAACATGATAAATGACCACAATATAATATGAACTAAATTGATCTGTAGAATACAATATGGTTCTTTATAGAACCCTCAGAAGACAAGACGGTTATCGGTGAAAACCTTTGAAAAGGGATGTTTTTAGAACCCCCTGTGTCAGGTCTAGATGAAACCCTTGAAACATGAAAGAGTTCTTAGTGGAACTCCCTGTGTGGGTTCTAGATGAAACCCTTGAAACATGAAAGGGTTCTTAGTGGAACTCCCTGCATGGGTTCTAGATGAAACCCTTGACAAATAAAAGGGTTCTTAGTGGAACTCCCTGCGTGGGTTCTAGATGAAACCCTTGAAATACGAAAGGGTTCTTAGTGGAACTCCCTGTGTGGGTTCTAGATGAAACCCTTGAAACATGAAAGGGTTCTTAGTGGAACTCCCTGCATGGGTTCTAGATTAAACCCTTGACAAACGAAAGGGTTCTTAGTGGAACTCCCTGCGTGGGTTGTAGATGAAACCCTTGAAATACGAAAGGGTTCTTAGTGGAACTCCCTGTGTGGGTTCTAGATGAAACCCTTGAAATACGAAAGGGTTCTTAGTGGAACTCCCTGTGTGGGTTCTAGATGAAACCCTTGAAACATGAAAGGGTTCTTTGTAGAACCTCTCATGGGGGGTTCTGGGTGGAACCTTACACACACAGTTCTAGGTATAACCCTTCATGTTGGGTTCTAGGTAGAACCCTCCAAAAGGGTTCCAGGTGGAACCTTTATAAAAAGGTTCTACCTGGAGCCAAAAAGGGTTCTCCTATGAGGACGAGCCGAAGAAGCTTATATGGTTCTACTTAGCACTTTTATTTCTAAGAGTGTAGATGCATATCGAATCGTTTATCAGAGAGAGATGTGCAACCCTAATACATATACATATACATATATATATATACATATATACAGATACATACATACATATATATATCTACATAGATACAGATACATACATACATATATATCTACATATATACACAGACATATATATATATATATATATATATATATATACATACATATAAATATATGCATATACATACATATATATATATATATACCTACATATATATATATATATATATATATATATGTATATATATATATATATATACATACATATATATTCATACATACATATACATATATATATATACATACATATATATATTCATACATACATATACATATATATATCCATCCATCTTCTTCCGCTTATCCGAGGTCGGGTCGCGGGGGCAGCAGCCTAAGCAGGGAAGCCCAGACTCCCCAGCCACTTCGTCCAGCTCCTCCCGGGGGATCCCGAGTCGTTCCCAGGCCAACCGGGAGACATAGTTTTCCCAACGTGTCCTGGGTCTTCCCCGTGGCCTCCTACCGGTTGGACGTGCCCTAAACACCTCCCGAGGGAGGCGATCGGGTGGCATCCTGACCAGATGCCCGAACCACCTCATCTGGCTCCTCTCGATGTGGAGGAGCAGCGGCTTTACTTTGAGCTCCCCCCGGATGACAGAGCTTCTCACCCTATCTCTAAGGGAGAGCCCCGCCACCCGGCGGAGGAAACTCATTTCAGCCGCTTGTACCCGTGATCTTGTCCTTTCGGTCATAACCCAAAGCTTGTGACCATAGGTGAGGATGGGAACGTAGATCGACCGGTAAATTGAGAGCTTTGCCTTCCGGCTCAGCTCCTTCTTCACCACAACGGATCGATACAGCGTCCGCATTACTGAAGACGCTGCACCGATCCGCCTGTCGATCTCACGATCCACTCTTCCCTCACTCGTGAACAAGACTCCGAGGTACTTGAACTCCTCCACTTGGGGCAAAACCTCCTCCCCAACCCGGAGATGGCACTCCACCCTTTTCCGGGCGAGAACCATGGACTCGGACTTGGAGGTGCTGATTTTCATCCCAGTCGCTTCACACTCAGCTGCGAATCGATCCAGTGAGAGCTGAAGATCCTGGCCAGATGAAGCCATCAGGACCACATCATCTGCAAAAAGCAGAGACCTAATCCTGCAGCCACCAAACCGGATCCCCTCAACGCCTTGACTGCGCCTAGAAATTCTGTCCATAAAAGTTATGAACAGAATCGGTGACAAAGGGCAGCCTTGGCGGAGTCCAACCCTCACCGGAAACGTGTCCGACTTACTGCCGGCAATGCAAACCAAGCTCTGACACTGATCATACAGGGAGCGGACCGCCACAATCAGACAGTCCGAAACCCCATACTCTCTGAGCACTCCCCACAGGACTTCCCGAGGGACACGGTCGAATGCCTTCTCCAAGTCCACAAAGCACATGTAGACTGGTTGGGCAAACTCCCATGCACCCTCAAGGACCCTGCCGAGAGTATAGAGCTGGTCCACAGTTCCACGACCAGGACGAAAACCACACTGTTCCTCCTGAATCCGAGGTTCGACTATCCGGCGTAGCCTCCTCTCCAGTACACCCGAATAGACCTTACCGGGAAGGCTGAGGAGTGTGATCCCACGATAGTTAGAACACACCCTCCGGTTCCCCTTTTTAAAGAGAGGAACCACCACCCCGGTCTGCCAATCCAGAGGTACCGCCCCCGATGTCCACGCGATGCTGCAGAGTCTTGTCAACCAAGACAGCCCCACAGCATCCAGAGCCTTAAGGAACTCCGGGCGGGTCTCATCCACCCCCGGGGCCTTGCCACCGAGGAGCTTTTTAACTACCTCAGCAACCTCAGCCCCAGAAATAGGAGAGCCCACCACAGACTCCCCAGGCACTGCTTCCTCATAGGAAGACGTGTTGGTGGGATTGAGGAGGTCTTCGAAGTATTCCCTCCACAACTTCCGCAGTCGAGGTCAGCAGTACACCATCCTCACCATACACGGTGTTGGTAGTGCACTGCTTCCCCTTCCTGAGGCGGCGGATGGTGGTCCAGAATCGCTTCGAAGCCGTCCGGAAGTCGTTTTCCATGGCCTCGCCGAACTCCTCCCATGTCCGAGTTTTTGCCTCCGCGACCGCTGAAGCCGCACACCGCTTGGCCTGTCGGTACCTGTCCGCTGCCTCCGGAGTCCTATGAGCCAAAAGAACCCGATAGGACTCCTTCTTCAGCTTGACGGCATCCCTCACCGCCGGTGTCCACCAACGGGTTCTAGGATTACCGCCACGACAGGCACCAACTACCTTGCGGCCACAGTTCCAATCAGCCGCCTCGACAATAGAGGTGCGGAACATGGTCCACTCGGACTCAATGTCCAGCACCTCCCTCGTGACATGTTCAAAGTTCTTCCGGAGGTGGGAATTGAAACTCTCTCTGACAGGAGACTCTGCCAGACGTTCCCAGCAGACCCTCACAATGCGTTTGGGCCTGCCAGGTCTGTCCGGCATCGTCCCCCACCATCGCAGCCAACTCACCACCAGGTGGTGATCGGTAAAAAGCTACGCCCCTCTCTTCACCCGAGTGTCCAAAACATGAGGCCGCAAATCCAATGACACAACTACAAAGTCGATCATGGAACTGCGGCCTAGGGTGTCCTGGTGCCAAGTGCACATATGGACACCCTTATGCTTGAACATGGTGTTCGTTATGGACAATCCGTGACGGGCACAAAAGTCCAATAACAAAACACCACTCGAGTTCAGATCCGGGCGGCCATTCTTCCCAATCACGCCTCTCCAGGTTTCACTGTCGTGGCCAATATGAGCGTTGAAGTCCCCCAGTAGAACGAGGGAATCACCCGGGGGAGCACCCTCAAGTACTCCCTCGAGTGAATCCAAAAAGGGTGGGTACTCTGAACTGCCGTTTGGCGCGTAAGCGCAAACAACAGTCAGGACCCGTTCCCCCACCCGAAGGCGGAGGGAAGCTACCCTCTCGTCCACCGGCCCTCTCGAGAGAACTGGTTCCAGAGCCCTTGCTGTGCGTCGAGGTGAGTCCGACTATATCCAGCCGGAACTTCTCTACGTCACGCACTAGCTCAGGCTCCTTCCCCCCCAGCGAGGTGACGTTCCACGTCCCAAGAGCTAGCTTCTGTAGCCGAGGATCGGACCGCCAAGTGCCCTGCCGTCGGCTGCCGCCCAGCTCACATTGCACCCGACCTCTATGGCTCCTGCTATGGGTGGTGAGCCCATTGGAGGGGGGACAGGCCCGGCCACCAGGCGCTCGCCATCGTGCCCCAACTCCGGGCCTGGCTCCGGAGGGGGGCCCCGGTGACCCGCGTCCGGGCGAGGGAAATCTGAGTCTCGGTTCTTGCATTTCCATAGAAGTCTTCAAGCTGCTCTTTGTCTGATCCCTCACCTAGGACCTGTTTGTCTTGGGAGACCCTACCAGGGGGCATGGAAGCCCCCGGACAACATAGCTCCTAGGATCATTGGGACACGCAAACTCCTCTACCACGATAAGGTGGCAGCTCAGAGAGGAGTATATATATATATATATACATACATATATATATATACATATACATACATATATAATATAAATGATAAATGGGTTGTACTTGTATAGCGCTTTTCTACCGTCAAGGTACTCAAAGCGCTTTGACACTACTTCCACATTTACCCATTCACACACACATTCACACACTGATGGCGGGAGCTGCCATGCAAGGCGCTAACCAACACCCATCAGGAGCAAGGGTGAAGTGTCTTGCTCAGGACACAACGGACATGACGAGGTTGGTACTAGGTGGGGATTGAACCAGGGACCCTCGGGTTGCGCACGGCCACTCTTCCACTGCGCCACGCCGTCCCTATATATATATTTATACATACACATATACATATACGGTATATACATACATACATACATATACATATATATACACAGTGACGTGCAGTCACTAGAGGCAGGTGTAAAAAGAAAATGTTTTATTAAATTGTTATATGTATCCAGTGATTATACTATAAAGTTATTTTCCATTTAACTTCACCCGTTTTAGATTATTTTTATTTAAAATCGCTGAATTTTCACATTTGCCGTTCAAATACTGAGAAGAGACGGTGCGGTGAACAGCAGCCAGTTGAGGCACATCACTGCGTTGTGCCTCACCATGGATTGCGGACTCGGCTAACTGCTGGTCTGCTGTGCAGTGAGACCGTATTGCTATATAAATGATAAATGGGTTATACTTGTATAGCGCTTTTCTACCTTCAAGGTACTCAAAGCGCTTTGACAGTATTTCCACATTCACACACTGATGGCGGGAGCTGCCATGCAAGGTGCTAACCAGCATATGAATTATATTATACATTTCCATAGTTTAGTTAGCTGAGGTATATAATGTACAGTGTATTTTGTCAACAACTGTATGTGTGTAACATATTTCTTGTGCTGAGCGATCATAAAACGGCTGCAAAAGACGCACTGGCTGAGGCTCGCCTCCTGCACCCCCGCCGTAGAATGCACGGCAACCCCTGACGGGAGTGTTATATCAACTAAAGCCCACACTTAAACTTTCCACGTGCAAGATTGAATCTATTTTAAAAAGTTATTTCATAAGAAGCCAAAAAGTGCAAAAACAATAATGTTCGTGTTGGAGGAGTTGTGAATGACTGCAGGGCCACAACATTAGGTACACCTGCAGACTGCAGGTGTATCTAATTCACAACTCCTCCAACACGAACATTATTGTTTTTGCACTTTTTGGCTTCTTATTGAATAACTTTTGTAACCTATTTTTATGGGCTTTCCTCTTTGTGATGTTAAGTTCCTGTTATGCGCTGTTATACAGTATATGCCTTGAGCTCTTATTTTGAAGGCGCTAAGAGCGGAAGTGATGACACGTTGGAGTGGAGCGGAAGTTTTTGAAAGAAGGTAAATAAAGTGGTCCTCGTGTAAACTAGAGCCTCCGTGTTTGTTATTTTGTAGTTCCATACAGTATAGGCGACATTTATAAACCCTCGGTTACACTTTTTTAAATAGATTCAATCTTGCACGTGGAAAGTTTAAGTGAGGGCTTTAGTTGATATAACACTCTCGTCAGGGGGTGCATTAATCCAGCACAACAGCGGCTCATGGACTTATTTTATAAGTAAAGGTAAGACCATAACGTTTTTTTTAATTAAATGTGTTTTTTTGTGTTCTAGTTTGTATGTGTAAAGTTAAAGTTAAGTTAAAGTACCAATGATTGTCA
This sequence comes from Nerophis lumbriciformis, assembly GCF_033978685.3. Classification (NCBI taxonomy): domain Eukaryota; kingdom Metazoa; phylum Chordata; class Actinopteri; order Syngnathiformes; family Syngnathidae; genus Nerophis; species Nerophis lumbriciformis. Next base: position 43,220,821 of record NC_084550.2, on the reverse strand, counting down.
CACACACACTAGGTGTAATGAAATTTGTCCTCTGCATTTGACCCATCCCCTTGATCACCCCTGGGAGGTAAGGGGAGCAGTGGGCAGCTGCGGCGCCGCGCCCGGGAATCATTTTTGGTGATTTAATAACCCCCAATTCCAACCCTTGATGCTGAGTGCCAAGCAGGGAAGAATGCTGGTATGAGCTTTTAAACATAACCCGTTAACTGCTGCCAATCAAATGGTGAATAAGATACTCTTTAGGGTTCATGTTTGTAAATCTGACTGTGATGAAGTCAGTGCCTCACCAGCCATGTATATACATACACATACCGTATATACATACATACATACACATGTATATATACACATATGTATATATATATATATATATATATATATACACACACACATACATACATACATACATACATATATATATATATATATATATATATACACACATACATATATATATCTCCATCCATCCATCCATTTTCTACCACTTATTCATGCAAAGAAAAAAGCAGTTGTGTACAAACGGCCATGTTTTATTAATGCCTTGAGGGCAAAGGCGACCAACACAAGGGGTACATGCATGCAAGGATGGAGGCGCTAACGCAAGCTGCTTGTTCCTCTGATCCACAACACCGAGCTGCGAAGCATTGAAACCGGTTTCTATGCCACTGGTTTACACGGGTATCAAAAAAGATGGGGATAAATAGTGTGGAGTCGGCGCTACGTGACCATGACAACAACGTGGCGGCCAAAGAAAAAGGTTACAAGATGGCGGACATGACACTAGTGACACGCGGGTTAAAAACCAAGGTCATTTACAGGAAACTGGTGGTGAGCACCTTCTAAACAAAAACTACAGCCCCGTTAAAAAGGGGAACACAATAAAAAGTGCCAGAGCACTGACGGACTTGAGGTCCTGGTCTCAGTTCTTGGCTCTCTTTGACTTGCGGGTGGACCGCTTCTTGCTCGGCGACGCCTTCTTGGCGACGGGCTCGTCGCTCTCGTCGTCGGCCTTGGAGCGCCGGCCTTTGCTCGTCGCTTTCTTCCCGACCGGCCCCTTGGGGGTGGCTTCCGCCTGCTTCGATCGCTTGGCCCCGCCCTTTTTGGCCTTCCTGCCGGCGGGCCGCTTGGCCGACGGCTCCTCGACCTTGGAGCGCTTGGCTCCGCCCTTTGCGGGCTCCTCCTCTTCCTCCGATTCGTCGGGAGAGTCCTCCGGAGTGGCGGCTCGCTTGGTTGCTCGCTTGGTCATCTTTTTCACGGCTGGCGTCTTTGGCCTCTTGGCAGGCGCTCCCCTCTTTACGGGCGTGGCTTCTTTCTTGGCAGGAGACTTTTTGGCAAGCGGACGTCCCCGCCCTCTTTTGCTGCCAGACTTGCCGGCTGAGGGGGCTTGGCGAACCTTGGGCGGGGGCCTCTTGACGGACGTCCTGCAATCAAACGGACAATGTGAGCGGCGGGCGTTTACACCACTCAACTTGTGCACCCACCTCTTGCGGACTGGAGCTTCTTCCTCAGACTCCTCATCCTCCTTCTCTTCCTCTTCCTCCTCCTCCTCAGATTCTTCGTCGTCGGAAGACGCAGCTCTCCGCCTGGATTTGGCGGTGGGCTGACTGGCCTTCTGGGCTGCTTTGTTGAATTTGTCCGGGTACAGAGTGCTCGGGCTGCGCACAAACAATTTTGTCATCCAGCCCATCGTTAGCATTCTCATGTTAGCATGCTAGCTTTGTCTGCAGGTATACACCTCCAGTCATATTTTGCTACTTGATGCATGCTAATGCTAGCATTTACTAATTCTTTGAAAACAAATATATTGTACTGGTTTTGCAGGTGAAACCTAACAAAATGGCCCCCGCATCTTTTGATTTGTCAGTCCGTGGCCCTCAGTGGAAAACATTTGGGCCCCTGGTGTACCGTAAATTACGGACCATAAGTCGCTACTTTTTTCCCTAGGTTTATAAAACGGTGTGGCTAGTTTATGGACTTGTCTTTGCTGCCGTTGGCTATAGAGTTTAGAGTAAAAAAAAACAAAAATCTAAAAACAAAAACAAAAAAAAACAAAAATTCAATGGCGCGATCTTTTGGACAAGTTTGCTCACTGCAGGTACTGCATTGCCATTCTGTTTAGACTTTTTTTTTTTTTAACCTACTGGAAGTACTTTTGCCGTTTGGTCTTCTAGAAGTCCATAGCATTCTACTCGTATGGATTAGTTATTCATCACTCCAAGAAACATTTGTAAGTTTTACAATATAACTAAAACGATTCTTACTTACTAAACCGTCCCATGTGTGATGTCTGCAGGAGTGTTTTCATGCAAATTTGTATACGCTATGGTAATGCAATGAAGCTAGCGTCGTTAGCATTAGCTAATATGCTAACACGTTAACGAGTCCATCCATCCATTTTCTACCGCTTATTCCCTTTTGGGGTCGCGGGGGGCGCTGGAGCCTATCTCAGCTACAATCGGGCGGAAGGCGGGGTACACCCTGGACAAGTCGTGTCTGTTAGTATTATTAACTTACAATGGCATTCTTTTTGTATAGTTACAGTTTCACAAATTCCTCAGTAAATTCACCAAAACGTCAACGTGGAGTTACTGAGTTTGTTTAGCTGATTGGAGCTAGCTTGCGCAGCTAGCGGGTCCATGACAATGACTCGTGTTTTGTTTGATCAACTGTTTTACTGCTGTGTTACAGACAGTTTGGAAACAATTAAGGTATGTAAATAAACATTTCCAGAATAATTCTGTGGAAATACCGTATTTTTCGGACTATAAGCATAATAAAGAAGGAAAAAAACATAAGTTGAACTGGAGTATAAATCGCATTTCTTGGGGAAATGTATTTGATAAAACCCAACACCAAGAATAGACATATGAAAGGCAATTTAAAATAAATAAAGAATAGTGAACAACAGGCTGAGTGTACGTTATACGACGCATAAATAACCAACTGAGAACGTGCCTGGTATGTTAACGTAACATATTATGGTAAGAGTCATTCAAATAACTATAACATATAGAACAGGGGTGTTCTATATGTTACCACCAACCCCCCCCCTCCGTGCGCCGGTTGAGGCGGGCGGGGTTTGGTGGTAGCGGGGGTGTATATTGCAGCCCAGAAGAGTTAGGGCTGCATGGCATTCTGGGTATTTGTTTTGTTGTGTTTCGGTGCAGGAGTTCTCCCGAAATGTGTTTGTCATTTTTGTTTGGTGTGGATTCACAGTGTGGCGCATATTTCTAACAGTGTTAAAGTTATTTATACGGGCACCGTCAGTGTAACCTGTATCGCTGTTGGCCAAGTATGCGTTGCATTCACGTGTGTGTGCGTGCTGAAGCCGCACATATGTGACTGGGCCAGCATTCGCTGGACTGGATGAAAAGTGGACGTGACGATTTTCGGGAGGGGCACTGAAACTTGAGTCTCCCGGGAGGGTTGGCAAGTATGAGAATTAGCGGTGAATGTGATGTTACCGCGGCACCGCTGCCGAATATAATCGGCGGGCCAGCTCTAGTGTTAATTTGATATCGCCTCAAGGGCCAAGTGAAATTACACGGCGGGCCAGAGTTTGACACCCATGATATAGAACATGCTATACGTTTACCAAACAATCTGTCACTCCTAATCGCTAAATCCAATGAAATCTTATACGTCTGGTCTCTTACGTGAATGTGCTAAATAATCCATCCATCCATCCATTTTCTACCGCTTATTCCCTTTTGGGGTCGCGGGGGGCGCTGGAGCCTATCTCAGCTACAATCGGGCGGGAGGCGGGGTACACCCTGGACAAGTCGCCACCTCATCGCAGGGCCAACACAGATAGACAGACAACATTCACACTCACATCCACACACTAGGGACCATTTAGTGTTGCCAATCAACCTATCCCCAGGTGCATGTCTTTGGAGGTGGGAGGAAGCCGGAGTACCCGGACGGAACCCACGCAGTCACGGGGAGAACATGCAAACTCCACACAGAAAGATCCCGAGCCTGGGATTGAACCCAAGACTACTCAGGACCTTCGTATTGTGAGGCAGATGCACTAACCCCTCTGCCACCGTGCTGCTAAATAATATTATTTGATATTTTACGGCAACGTGTTAATAATTTCACACATAAGTCGCTCCTGAGTATAAGTCGCACCCCCGGCCAAACTATGAAAAAAACTGGGACTTATAGTCCGAAAAATATGTAACTAATTTCACAACATGTATATCTGCGGTTTATAATCTGGTGCGGCTAATATATGGGAAATATGTTTTTCTTCTAAAATGTAGTGGGTGCAGCATATATCCCGGTGCAGCACTCTATAGTCCAGACAATATGGTACGTGTAATCTGTCTGTTTTCAAAGTATACTTTGATTTGAGATTATACAACCCTGGGTGAAAAAGTGTGGACACCCCGGCTGTAGTGTGTTGATAAAAGGTGTGAGCGTGTTGCGACTGATTTTAAAAAGGTGTACCTTGGGTAATAAGGGAAGGAGAGCCGGTAGGTGCCCTTGAGGCCGTGACCTGTGATCTGCTCCATCCAGCCCAGGACTTTACACTTGGTCAGAGTCCTCCTTAGGTTGGCCACTGAAAAGACACAGGGTTTAAAACTTGGTGGGTTCACTTCCACGAGTTTGTCCTTTTGAGAATTAATTCAATGACTGTGATTGACCGTTTATAAACAAGAATTGTAGAGTGGAACCTGGACTCACAAATGCTTTACTGTGCAAACTTCTCTATTTACAAACCAGACTGAGCAGAAATATGTTGTCTCAATGCTTCACCCACCTGTTGTGTTTATAACAAAGTAAACATGAATCATTGCTTCTAACCTCAGCTAAAGTCCCTATTTTATGGCAAAAACGCATTATAATAATCAAAACAATCTTTTTATCCTAACAGCAGCCATCTTAACAGACAATGCGTCCAAACACACACACTTTCTCCAAAATGTTACAAACTTGTTGCTACAATAAAAAAATAAAGAGGAAAATCCTGGTAAACAAGCATAGCGTCACCTTCCAGCAACTGCTAGCACAAACTAGCAGTGTGAGGCCGTTCTCCATCGGCTTGTGTCCCAGTACTGTATTCTCCTTCCCTCTGGTATATTTTTTCCAAATAAGTCCCCACAGTTAAAAGTTAGAAATCCCCCTTTGCAGATAAAATCCATGAAGCAGCAGCTTTATCTGAGCAGCCTCACCATGTTGCACACACGTTGTGAATGACAGCTCCTCTTTTTAAACTTTTCCAAACACCCACGGCCTGCCTTAAATTGTTCTTCCGTGCTCACTTTGGGACAGCAAGTCGCCATTTAAATGGCAAGTCTTCTCTCAAACGATAGCCTCGGTAATGCTATCCTGCTGCTTCTCATTTATCCACACGAGCAACAGCTTTTCTACATTGTCTTGCACTTTCTCTCCGTCCTTGCAAAGATAGTTACCATATTTTTCGGAGTATAAGTCGCACCGGCCAAAAATGCATAATAAAGGAAAAAAACATAAGTCGCATTTTTGGGGGAAATTTATTTGATAAAACCCAACACCAAGAATACACATTTGAAAGGCAATTTAAAATAAATAAAGAATAGTGAACAACAGGGTGAATAAGTGTACGTTATATGACGCATAAATAACCAACTGAGAACGTGCCTGGTATGTTAACGTAACATATTATGGTAAAAGTCATTCAAATAACTATAACATAGAACATGCTATACGTTTACCAAACAATCTGTCACTCCTAATCGCTAAATCCGATGAAATCTTATATGTCTAGTCTCTTACGTGAATGAGCTAAATAATATTGATATTTTACGGTAATGTGTTAATAATTTCACACATAAGTCGCTCCTGAGTAAGTCGCACCCCCAGCCAAACTATGAAAAAAAACTGGGACTTATAGTCCGAAAAGTACGGTACCAGCTCAATGCAGCAGCATAAGCTAAAAGTAGTTCCTTAATGTTAGCGCTTGTAATAATACGTGTTTACTATCAAGGTCACAAATGGCAAATAGAGTATTGTTGGGGTTTTTTAGTGGGTTTTATGGGCACAACTAATCCCAGTAGCTCCATTGTTATCGGACTTTTATTTACCTACTGTTTAATTGTAAGGGTTGTGAGTGATGGGCAAATTCCCAAAAAAGTGCCATTCCCCTTTAAAAAGGTAATATGACCCTTAGTGGCGATTAAATCCTATATTGCTACAACAATAATGACTAATGTAGGTGCTGTGTTGTACCGTCATGTCTGTTTGTGTACATGCTTTTGTCTTATGTAAAAAAATAAAATAATAATAATAAATAGAAAAAGTATATGGACCCCATTAAAAATACAGGAAATATTGTGCAAATGTCTATTCATGTCAGCAATTCAATGTGAAACTAATATTAACTCATTACAGGCAAAGTGAGATATAGTCCACCCTTTGTTATACTTATCAGGATCAAGGCTTAGTTTTCGATAAACACATATTTTCTGAGATTTTCAATACAAGCTTTTCATAAGCTGCAAGCCATAAACATCAAAACGTTATCAAAAGATGGAAGTTGCATGTTATGATCCTGTGTCATATATTAGTTTAATTTTGTAAATATAATTACTGGAATAAACAAACATTTATGGCATTAAATATTCACACTTTTGGAGCTCCACCTGTATCCACTGCTATTGCAGATCTTAAATGACTAAACTAAAACTTGTGGAGCGTGGCCTTACCCAGATGGTACTCCTTGGCGTCCTTGTTGACGTCCAGCAGGTGCCTGCGAAGCGTGGTGGTGCTGCACGTTTTGGGCTCGTTCATGGCCGTGATGGCCGCCAAGATGGCGTCTTCCAGGGCGCCGCCCTTCAGCAGCACCTTGTTGCCAGTGCGCTTGAGCTGCAACATCATAAGGACACAAAATCAACAACAAGCATCTATCTCAACATAAAGTAAGCAATTTTGGTGTTATCGTTATTCGTAATGTAACATTGATTGTCTTTACCCTGTGGTACAGTGCTCTGGTCCGGTTCGTACCGCTAATAAATGTGGTTTGCCCCATTGAGAACAAATCTACTTTCTCGCATCCTTTACAGGGTTTCAACACATCTAATTTAAAGGGGAACATTATCACAATTTCAGAAGGGTTAAAACCATTAAAAATCAGTTCCCAGTGGCTTATTTTATTTTTCGTGTTTTTTTTCAAAATTTTACCCATCACGCAATATCCCTAAAAAAAGCTTCAAAGTGCCTGATTTTAACCATCGTTATATACACCCGTCCATTTTCCTGTGACGTCACACAGTGATGCCAATACAAACAAACATTGCGGATAGAACAGCAAGAGATAGCGACATTAGCTCGGATTTCAGCGGCTTAAGCGATTCAACAGATTACGCATGTTTGTAGTGTGGAGGCAGGTAGCGAAAACGAAATTGAAGAAGAAACTGAAGCTATTGAGCCATATCGGTTTGAACCGTATGCAAGCGAAACCGACGAAAACGACACAACAGTCAGCGACACAGGAGAAAGCGAGGACAAATTCGGCGATCGCCTTCTAACCAACGATTGGTATGCGTTTGTTTGGCATTAAAGGAAACTAACAATAATGAACTAGGTTTACAGCATATGAAATACATTTGGCAACAACATGCACTTTGAGAGTGCAGACAGCCCAGTTTTCATCAATTAATATATTCTGTAGACATACCCTCATCCGCTATCTTTTCCTGAAAGCTGATCTGTCCAGTCCAGTTGGAAATGCATCTGCTTTGAGTGTCGCAGGATATCCACACATTCTTGCCATCTCTGTCGTAGCATAGCTTTCGTCGGTAAAGTGTGCGGAACAAACGTCCAATTTCTTGCCACTTTCGCATCTTTGGGCCACTGGTGCAACTTGAATCTCTCCCTGTTCGTGTTGTTACACCCTCCGACAACACACCGACGAGGCATGATGTCTCCAAGGTACGGAAAACGGTCGAAAAAACGGAAAATAACAGAGCTGATTTGACTCGGTGTTTGTAATGTGTTTGAGAAAATGACGGATTGCTTCCCGGTGTGACGTCACAACGTGACGTCATCGCTCCGAGAGCGAATAATAGAAAGGAGTTTAATTCGCCAAAATTCACCCATTTAGAGTTCGGAAATCGGTTAAAAAAATACATGGTCTTTTTTCTGCAACATCAAGGTATATATTGACGCTTACATAGGTCTGGTGATAATGTTCCCCTTTAACTATTTTTTATTGCCACCCAAAGTGTTTGTATACGCATGTGTAATAGGGGCGCAACGATTAGTCGACAATAACTATACATGTCGACAATAGTTGTGATTTCTCAATATCATAAAATGCATAAAAAGTTATAAAATTGATAAAAAGTAAAAAAAATCCATTAAGTAAAAGCTTTTCTGAAAACCAGTCTTCAAATTTTTTTTTTTTTTTTTTTTAAAAGAGTCAGCATAGTCAAGCTCACGGAGGGACTGGTCCAAGTTCTTCCAGAGTCTCGGGCCTACAGTCTGCAATGCCAGATCTCCCTTAAAATGAGTTTTAGGGATCTTTAAGAGACCCTGGCCTGAAGACCAAAGTGGAGAACACAACAAATCAGCAATCTTGCAACGCACGGAAAGTCAGGACTAAAACCTTAAACACTGCGAAATTTGACTGGAAACCAATGAAGACCGGATAGAACGGGGGTAATATACTCAAGTGCTGAGAGCGATACAGAGTGAGACCTCTTGTATGTAGTTTGACAGCCAGAGACGAAGACGTAGCAAAGTTAGAGTTATTTTTCATTTATCGTTCAATTTATTGACTTATCAGCTTAGTCCTACAATTTTATAATTTTTTAATGCCTCTGAACATTGAATTAATGCTTTTTCATGTCATTTAAGGTCTTAATCCATTTAATGCCTTTTATTGACGTGGAAATCCTGTATAAAATGTTCAGAATGGGGAAGACTACCTGGAAGGTCCCAGTGGCTCCTTTCCCAGTGATCTGCTCCAGTTGTCCGCGCTCCACCGCCTTCAGCAGGGCCGATTTCAGGACTTCGGGCCTGAGCAGGAAGCGTGTGACAAAGTTTTCAACATTTATTTTTTTTATAATCAAAGCATCTGCAGGTTTCAAAGAGTTGTCTTTAGGATTTGGCCAAATACCCTCATCAGTGAAGCATATATAATATAAAATGTAATATAATTTAGGAAGGTGTGTATCATGTTTGTCTTCCTACAGAAACAAAGTTCAAACAAAAACATTTCCCCCCATCTTTTTCCATTTTCATAAATTTTTTTAAAGAGCTCCAAGGAGCCACAAGGGCGGCGCTAAAGAGCTGCGGGTTGCCGAGCCCCGAGTTAATGAATAAATGTACTGATTTCACATTGTTGAATAATCGACCTGTACGGCAGGATCTCTAAGGGGTACCAAAATTCAACGCACCTGTTGTCGATGTTGAGACTAGGGAAGTGCTTCTCCAGGTACTTCTTGATCAGGTTGTAGGAAGCCTCCTTGGGCTCGCACAGACGTGTGATGATGAGCGGCAGAGCGTCTCCGAGGAGCTCCTGCTTGGCACCAGCCTTCTAGAGCCAAAGTCATACGAGCAGGCCGTCACCACCGCGGCCACGTTCGCTGGTGACATCACTTCCTTTGGCACTTACCTTTGACGCGGAAGGCTGCTTCCCGAGGGCGAAGGTTCCCGAGAGGCCTTTGCCTTTCAGCTGGCACCGAGGAGAGGAAATATGTTTGAAATAACCTACTTGGAGTGTTTTTATTTTGCCGTGTTGTTCAAGTCACCTGCTTGATTGTCCCCTTCTCCAGGTGCTTCTTCATCGCTTTCTTGATGTGAAACTTCTTCTTGTCCAGCTCCATGTCAGGGCACTTTTTCACAATGTACTTCATGACCGACTGGTAGGACACGCCAGATCTGTGATTGTAGGACTGCACAAGGAAACACCTTCTTACTTACCTGCTTAACAGCTGAATGAGGTGAGCGGAGATTGGTTCCAGGAGAATGACTGTAAATTGCGGAAAGCAAGCCGCTACTTTTGTCTACACTTTGAAACCTGTGGCTTAAAAAAACAGTTCAGCTGTCTTATGGATTTTTCTTCGCTGACAGCCATAAAGCAAAAAGTGTTTAAACAGATGCAAAGACACTTAAATGCTGTGTTATTGTTTGTGCTGTGGCGCCATCTTTTGGACGAGTTCGCTCACTGCAGGTGCTGCTAAGTGAATGCGAATTCCTGCTGTTTAAAGGCCTACTGAAATGCGATTTTCTTATTTAAAACGGGGATAGCAGGTCCATTCTATGTGCCATACTTGATCATTTCGCGATATTGCCATATTTGTGCTGAAAGGATTTAGTAGAGCACATCGACGATAAAGTTCGCTGATAAAAAAGCCTTGCCTGTACCGGAAGTAGCAGACAAGTAGCGTGACGTCACAGGTTGTGGAGCTCCTCACATCTGCACAGTGTTTACAATCATGGCCGCCAGCAGCGAGAGCGATTCGGACCGAGAAAGCGACGATTTCCCCATTAATTTGAGCGAGGATGAAAGATTTGTGGATGAGGAAAGTGAGAGTGAAGGACTAGAGGGCAGTGAGAGCGATTCAGATAGGGAAGATGCTGTGAGAGGTGGGTGGGACCTGTTATTCAGCTGGTAATGACTAAAACAGTAAATAAACACAAGACATATATATACTCTATTAGCCACAACACAACCAGGCTTATATTTAATATGCCACAAATTAATACCGCATAACAAACACCTCCCCCCTCCCGTCCATATAACCCGCCAATACAACTCAAAACACCTGGACAACACACTCAATCCCAGAGCCCAAAGTACCGTTCACCTCCCCAAAGTTCATACAGCACATATATTTCCCCAAAGTTACGTACATGACATGCACATAGCGGCACGCACGTACGGCCAAGCGATCAAATGTTTGCATGCGTCCTCAAGGTACCGCGTCTGCGCATCCAACTCAAAGTCTTCCTGGTAAGGGTCTCTGTTGTCCCAGTTCTCCACAGGCCAATGGTAAAGCTTGACTGTCATCTTCCGGGAATGTAAACAATGAAACACCGGCTGCGTTTGTGTTGCTGCAGTCGGCCCCAATACATCGCTTCCCACATACAGCTTTCTTCTTTGCGGTCTCCATTGTTCATTGAACAAATTGCAAAAGATTCACCAACACAGATGTCCAGAAAACTGTGGAATTTTGCGATGAAAACAGATGACTTAATAGCTGGCCACCATGTTGTCCCAAAATGTCCTCTACAATCTGTGACGTCATCAGACCGAGACATTTTCAGCAGGATATTTTGCGCAAAATTTAAAATTGCACTTTAGTAAGCTAACCCGGCCGTATTGGCATGTGTTGCAATGTTAAGATTTTATCATTGATATATAAACTATCAGACTGCGTGGTCGGTAGTAGTGGGTTTCAGTAGGCCTTTAAAGCTTTGAACCGGATGTAGGCCTTTAAAGCTTTGAACCGGACGTAGAAGTGTGGTTTTGTCGTCCATAGCGTTTCTACTCGTATGGATTCTTCTTTCATCACTCCAATGAACGTTCGTAAATCTTACTTACTAAACCGTCCCATGTGTGGTGTCTGTAGGAGTGTTTTCATGCATAATTGTGCCTACTATCGTAATGTAATGAAGCTAGCGTGTTGGCATTAGCTAATATGCTAACACATTAACGTGGGTCTGTTTGTATTATTTACTTACAATGGCATTCGTTTTGTATTGTTTCAGTTTCATAAATTCAACAAAATATCACTTTGGCGTTATTGTGTCTGTGTAGCTGATTGGAGGGCAAGCTTGCGCAGCTAGTGGGTCCATGACAATGACTTCTGTTTTGTTTGATCAGCCGTTTTACATACACTGATTGGAAACAATTAAAAGGTATGTAAATAAACATTTACTTAATATTTCTATGTAAATAACTAATTTCACAACGTATATATCTGCGACTTATATGCGGCTAATATATGAAAAAGTATACTTATTTTTGAATTCAGTGGGTGTGCCTTCTGTACCGGTGCGCTTTATAGTCCAGAAAATAAGGTAAATGTAATAAAATGGTTGTACAGTTGAGGGAAAAATCAATTTGCAATTATTTTTTTATTAGTTTTTTGGTGATGTGGAAGAAGGATACCAGTGCTATTAAAGTTGACAATTAAAAAAACATGACCAGGTTATAACATTGAAGTGGTACCTCTACTTACAGGGGAGGGATGCAACGATCATAGATTTGGACTGCACGGATATAGTCTGAGTAACAATCACGATAATTATGCATTGATTCATTACAAAAAATTTGTAAAAAAACACAGTTTGTTGCACGAACATAGACACTCACCCTCTGGTACCCTCGCAACTCAGGAAATGATCAATGAGCAATGGGAAGGACACACTAACAGATGAACATGTAAAAGTTTCAAGTTTGGTTGTGCCATCTTGCTATGTCACTGTTGATTCTCTAGATGGAGTGAGAAGAGAAACTACGATATCTTGATACATCAACTCAATAACACACATTTGTCTTTAGTTTGGTTGGTTTTAATGCACTGTGGCAACATCCGGACACTTCCAATGTCTCGGCAAAACTAGTAGCTTGAATAGCTTATATACTACTACCCTCTAGTGTCCCAAAACGGCAACTACCTTCAAATTTTGAAGAACAGAGCAACGAAAGTCTACAAAACTGGAAAGTTAACATGTTTTTTTGTACATGTAATTCCATTGTGTAATAAACGTGCTGACCGTTTGTGCTGAGAGCGATGAACAGAGTGAGACCTCCTTTCCAGTTCAAAAGCCAGAGACAAGGACGCAGCAATTTAGACATGACAGCAAAGAGATTAAATTTGTTTTCATTTATCTTTCGATTTTTTTAAATGCAATGCAAAAAACAAAACAAATACACTAAAATCGTGTGTTGTGCTTTGACGCCATCTTTTGGACTCGTTCGCTCGCTGCAGTGTCCTTCCACTAAGAGCTCTCAAACGGAAGTAGATTTGCTTCTGTCGTTCATACTGTTTTTTACTCGTACGGATTCTTCATTCATCACTCCCAAAAAAACATTTGTAAGTTTTAAAATATAACTAAAATAATTCATACTTACTCAACCATCTCATGTGTGATGTCTGTAGGAGTGTTGTGATGCATATTTGTACATGCTAGCGTAATGTAATCAATCTTGCATTATATGCAAACACATTTACGAGTGTCTGTGTTAGTATTATTAACTTACATTGGCATTCTTTTTGTATTGTTTCGGTTTCACAAGTTCTCCAGTAAATTAACCAAAACATCACCGTGGAGTTATTGCAGAAACCGTTTAGAAACAATGAAAATATGTAAATTAACATTTACAACATATTTCTGTGTAAATAACTAATTTCACAACGTATATGTCTGCGGCTTATAGTCCGGTGCGGTTAATATATGGAAAATATTTTCCCCAAAATTTAGTGGGTGCGCTCTATAGTCCAAAAATATGGTACCGTTTCATTTATCATTCCATAAATTGATTTATTGACTATTGGTTCTGGCCTACAATTGTATGAATTTTAATAGGCTTTCATTTCCGCAAACTCCATTTAATGACTTTTAACCGTTTTTAATAGTGCTGTGAGTCTTTAGGCACTGTACGATTCAACTCTATTCAGAATCAATACTTTAAAAACATTGGGTGCCAGTACTATGATGAACTACATTCCTACATAAAATAACAGCTCTGGTGAAGTTATATATTACTTAAAAGAAAACTGGTTTGTTGAATAATATTTATTAAGCTAAATTGAGGAGTAGGGATGATGTTCGTTGAGAAATTATCGATGTCGATGCCATTATCGAATTCTCTTATCAAACCGATTCCTTATCGAATCCAGATAAGTTGTTGTGTGTGCACTGAGTTCCAAAAGCCATAAATGTTACGTGACTGGGCCGACACGCTGTTTATATGGAGGAAAGGCGGACGTGACTGAGGACAACATGCGGACGTTAAAGGGTGAAGGTTTCAGGTGAGAGAGGACGCTAGAGGCACGGCCCCAGTGAGCATATAGTGCTGCTATGTGCGTTGTAAATAAAAACAATTGCAGACAAACACATCGCCAACATGGACGAGGTGCCGCTTACTTTCAACATCCCGGTGAAGCACACTGTGGAGAAGAAGGGGACCAGCACGGTAGCGAATCGATACTCACAACGGGGCAAGAGAAGTAGGCTTTTACTGTTGTGCTAGCTTGCTATGCTAATGGCCAGAAACTGCCACCTATGATGATTTTCAAGGGGAAGATGCTGCCGAAAGAAAAGTTTCCACCTTGAGTCATCATTAAGGAATGACGAATGAACTCCAACTGCTGGACAAGGGTGTAAACAGGACGTTCAAAGTGAAGTTGGGAGCGTCAAGGGAGCGATGGATGACAGACGAACACACCTTCACGAAAACTGGGAGGCAGCGTGTTACACCACAATTTGTGAATGGATCGTGGATGCTTGAGCTAACGTGTCTGCTTGCACTGTTGTTCGAGCTTTCGGCAACGGAACTGACTTTGAAAATGACGAGGGAATCTGGCGTGTTTGATGGAGAACTTGCCCAGCTGTTCATTTCGGACACAGAAGATGAGAACTTTGATGGATTTGTGGATGAGGCTTGATCAAAAAAAATAATGGGAGCATATTGATAAATACTTCAATAAAGTACAAGCGAACTCAGCTTTGCTCCTGCTGCCTTTTTAAAACAGTGTCCATGCATGATAGCGCATGTTTAACCATGCCTGCGCCCAAAAATACGCTGCGCCTTATTTATGCGTTAAATACAGAAATAGCACCCGTAACTGACACGCCGCCTTTTAATACGGTGCGCCCTATGGTCGCGGAAATACGGTATAGTGGCTTTGATAACGGGAACCGGTTCTCAAAAAGGAATTTGAATCCATGGAATCGGCTCTTTTCTTATCGAAGCACCGGGAGAACCTGTTTTCGAACATCATCCCTAGTGAGGAGATTTGTGTACACACCGTGATGGCTTCGATAAGGAGGTGATCCAGTCTATTCTGAGTGCCGGCGTAGTTGGAGACGGGAAGCTTTTTCCTGCTGGCGACGCTTGCCCATGCCGGGATGGTCCTCTTCACCTTCTTGACTTTGCCCTTCTTGTACTTGTAGCCGTCCTTCAACCTGCGGACACAAGAACAGAAGGAGGGGCGCGGGGGGTGCAAGAGGCGTTGAGTGTCATGCTCGGCGGCGGCCAGGAGCGATATTTCACTGTGATGGTCCCCACCCTTATCTCTAGCGCATCCTCACCTTAGTAGGGGAACATAGCAGTGTGTTGCGCACTGGCCAGCCACGCAGTCCTTGCATTTGTCACTTCCGTTTGTCACCGACAGGGAAGACAAACTGAAAATTTGAGAACATCTTGTCTTAATGAGCGGATCAGTGGCTGACTGCTAGCGCTGACCAAGAACACAGTCAAGAAAACGACTCAGTGACTAAGGACTAAATAATCGCCGTCCACTCTCACTTACTAGCAGCCAGTGGCGGCGGAAAAGGCAACGCCACATCCAGCAGAAGGGTGGGCGGCCTGCTGTTATCCAGCAGAGGTAAGGATCATGTGAGCAGATAAGTGCTATCAAAGTGAAATATCGCAGCGATCCCCCGTGTGACGACTGGGCGGGCGCTCGTGGAACTTACTCCTTTTTTTCCGGTCCCTCCTCGGCCTTGTCGGCGGCCTCGTCGTCCGCCTTTTCGCCATTCTCCGCCGGCTCGCCATCGCTCGCCTTGGCCTCGCCGGCATCAGCGGTCTTGGCAGAGGATGCGGGTTGCTCGCCGTCGGCGGACAGGGACTCGTCTGGAGTGTCTGCGGGATCTGGCGGTCACAAAACCGAGATTTCTCTTAATCTACTGTTATTGTAGGGATTCTCATTGCTCTACGCTCATTTACATCTACAGTGTTCCCTTGCTACAACGCGGTTCATTTTATAGATATATTTTGTGTGTCTCTTTTTTTACAGGGTTTAAAAAAAAAATTTTTGAACAGCGTATGAATGCGCATTGTGTTCTGCGTCCTTATTGACAATGGTCTACTGTCCCATAGCCAATCAATCATCTTCATGCCATTTGTCCTGTACACCAGTGGTCCCCAACCTTTTTGTAAATGCGGACGCTTGAAAATTTGTCCCACGGACCGGGGGGTGGGGGGGGTGTCATAAAAAAATACAATCATGTGTGCTTACGGACTGTATCCCTGCAGACTGTATTGATCTATACTGATATATAATGTAAGAACCAGAAATATTAATAACAGAAAGAAACAACCCTTTTGTGCGAATGAGTGTAAATGGGGGAGGGAGTTTTTTTGGGTTGGTGCACTAATTGAAAGTGCATCTTGTGTTTTTTATGTTGATTTAATAAAAAAATAAAATAATAAAAAATAAAATATATGTATATATATATATATATATATATATATATACACACACACGCACACATATAATTTTATTTTTTCTTGTGCGGCCCGGTACCAATCGATCCACGGACCGGTACCGGGCCGCGGCCCAGTGGTTCGGGACCACTGCTGTACACTACAGAATACAAAGAAGTGACTAGAGGCCAGAGGATCTGTAAAATACGCCATCCATCCAACCATCCATCCATTTTCTACCGCTTATTCCCTTTGGGGTCGCGGGGGGCGCTGGAGCCTATCTCAGCTACAATCGGGCGGAAGGCGGGGTACACCCTGGACAAGTCGCCACCTCATCGCAGGGCCTAAAATACGCCAGTCACTATTAATAATTTCTTATGTTCAACCTCACGTTGATCATTTAAGTTAAATGTGTTATTTCTAAAAGCTATCATATTTTACTTTTTATAGGAAATCGTTTGTACCTTGCCCTGGATAAAGTCGAAGAAAATGGATGGAGGGACGTATAAATATTTATTCAGTTTCCAAACCGCTTATCCTCATTATTTCTCAAATAAATGTTTTGGTCTAAAACAGGTTTTAATCTTTGGTTTCATTCTTTAATACAGTAGTGTACTGTGCTTATTTTTAATCAATCCACGAACATTTCAACTTTGAGAGTGTTTAAACCAGAGAAATGTGGGAAAATGTTAATGCCTGTCTGAGAAGTTTATAAAATGTGTGGTTAGGAGTTTTACAGCCTTAAAATATATTAAACAAAACATACTGCACAGTATTGTAGACAGACAAAACAATAAAAAAAACATCCTGTAAATGAAAAAATATATACAATGAACGAAAACATAAAACAAAAAGCAACTACTAAACGGATTGCACTTAAAGCGGGTATTTTTTGGAACGTAACCCCCGCGTTAAACGAGGGAACACTGTACTGCACATGCTAGTACTGTGAGCACCCTTTGACAAAAAAAAAAAAGAAGAGGAAAGCTTATCAAAAAAAAGATCAAGTGCTGCCATGCAAGCACCAATTTTTTTCTTAAATCAAGACTACATTTCTACACTATATTTGACCTTTGCATTTATTCTCATCTATCAACCTCTTCTAGACACTCACATGTCCCATGTAATGTAGCACACAATGTTTACTAGATCATTTACTAACTTTATCATTGAAAATGTCAAATTCTATAACATGCATGCATTTGGTAACTCTAATCTGTTGCCACGCTCCCTCAAACAATACACTTTCTGTGTTGTGACCAGAGGTGGGTAGAGTAGCCAGAAATTGTACTCAAGTAAGAGTACGGTACTGTTACTTTAGAGATTTATTACTCAAGTAAAAGTAAGGAGGAGTCACCCAAATATTTACTTGAGTAAAAGTAAAAAGTATGTTGTGAAAAAACTACTCAAGTACTGAGTAACATACACACTCATATCATATATATATATATATATATATATATATATATATATATATATATATACATACACACATATACATTGATATATACAGTATATAATTCATATGTATTTATTTTGCCGTTTTTGTTTACATGTTAAAGGTGTTTTAATGAATATACATGCATGTTTAACATATAGATTCCTTTCTTTCATGCAGACTAGAATATAAGTTGGTGCATTACCTGATTCTGATGACTTGCGTTGATTGTAATCAGTCAGTAGTGATGATAACGTCCACGTTTTCAAATGGAGGAGGAGAAGAAAAGTTCCTCCTTTCTGTCTAATACCACATGAAAGTGGTGGGTTTTTGGCATCTTATTTGTCCAGCTTCCATATTCGTTTTATACACTTTACAAGAAATATATTGGCGTCAAACTCCTTAGCTTGCCAGTTTGTTTGCGCTGGCTTTCGGAGACTCTTGTTTTGAAAGCGCAGGCGCGATGGAGCGGCACTTTTATTGTGAAGACAGGCTTTTGACGGGATGTACGGTTGAAATAAAAAAGTATCTTTTTTCCTTCACACTTTTGATTGATTGATTGGAACTTTTATTATTAGATTGCACAGTACAGTACACATTCCGTACAATTAACCACTAAATGGTAACACCCCAATAAGTTTTTCAACTTGTTTAAGTCAGGTCATGTGACCACCTGGCTCTGTTTGATTGGTCCAACGTCACCAGTGACTGCATCTGATTGGTGGAACGAAGTGAAACGTCACCAGTAAGGCAGGCACTTTGAAGGTCTGTCTGACAGACCAAAACAAACAAAGCGTGCATTAACAGATCGATAAAAATTAGTAGCGAGTAGCGAGCTGAATGTAGATAAAAGTAGCGGAGTAAAAGTAGCGTTCCTTCTCTATAAATATACTTAAGTAAAAGTAAAAGTATGTTGCATTAAAACTACTCTTAGAAGTACAATTTATCCCAAAAGTTACTCAAGTAGATGTAACGGAGTAAATGTAGCGCGTTACTACCCACCTCTGGTTGTGACCTCTGTTTCCATCAAAGAATACACCTTCTAGCTGGCTACTAATAAATACTCTACAACTACCACTGGTTCAGTGTTTGGATTGTAATCATCCAAACAGGATGAGCAGCAAAGAAGAAAGTTGTCAACGTTGTAGCTCGAAGAGTTAACAGTGACGAAAAGAAAGCTAGCTAGATGATGCTAACTATGCTAGCTTGTTTTGGTGTTCCTGATCGCCTCCCCATTCTGCAACGCAGTGCGAAAGGAACAGCGATTACCTGCGGCTGAGGAGAGTGTTCAACACATTTTGTTTGGATCCTATTTTTTTGGTATTTCATTACCGTTTAAGTGATATTTCCACGCGAAAATAAATGTATTGTATTTCTGTGTTTTTGCTGACATTCCTGTAGTCGTCTGGTCTGCAGCTTGTTTTGTTAATTGCAGGCATGTGATTTGAACTTAATGAAAAAGACTGAAAATAAGCAGGGGGCCTGGGCCGCAGGTCCTCTGATTGGCCTGTACGTAATGTTTTGCACTGATCTTGACCAGTCGTGACTCATCATAGTAAACAACCAACCAATCATGGATGTTCTTATACGTAAACCAACCAATCATCATTGATGTTTCCTATATATTTTGTCCCCTGCCCATGGAGTTGCTTCGCTACGTAGCTTCGTTTTTAAGTTAATAATTCTTAATGGAAAACTGTAGTTTTTACCACTGCAGCCGTAAACCGGAATGGATTATCAAAAACCGTATTCATTACGGGAAAACCGTAGTTGTTGACAGGTATGGCAGAGACGGATCAAGATTTTAACACACATTGTAGGTCGGAAAAAAACAGACAAAAGGAAAATATTTTTACAGAGATAAAAAAAGACGGATTTCCGACTATAGACGGAAAAATCACATGCCTGTTATTGAGTCTTGCCTTACTCCAAAAATTAGGGATGTCCCGATCCAGGTTTTTGTACTTCCGATCCGATACCGATATTGTTTTTGCACTTCCGATCCGATACTGACCGATACTGGCCTATCCGAGCATGTATTAAAGTTATTTAGCCTACTTTAGTTGTCAGAATCATGTTGAAAAGGGTTTTAGTACTCTTGATAACAACTAGCCAGCTGAATTAGGTGAGTTTGAATAATACACAATGGTTGGTAACAAGAAACTGACCTGTTTATTCAAGGATAAACACAAAATAGACAAAATTATACATGACAAACAGAAATGGCATCATTGAAACAAGGGCTGGGCGATATGGCCTTTTTTTAATATTGCGATATTTTAAGGCCATATTGCGATACACGATATATATCTCGATATTTTGCCTTAGCCTTGAATGAACACTTGATGCATATAATCACAGCAGTATGATGATTCTATGTGTTTTGATTGATTGATTGAGACTTTTATTAGTAGGTTGCACAGTGAAGTACATATTCCGTACAATTGACCACTAAATGGTAACACCCCAATAAGTTTTTCAACTTGTTTAAGTCGGGGTCCACTTAAATTGATTCATGATACAGATATATACTATCAGATATATACTATCATCATAATACAGTCACCACACAAGATAATCACATTGAATTATTTACATTATTTATAATCCAGGGTGTGGAGGGGGGCACCGGATGTAAGTGTCAAAAAGACAGCTAAAAGAGTTTGATATGAGAATAAATCTAAAGTTAAAATATAGGGTAGAAATGCATCCATTTGCAGGAAATGTAGTCTTGATTTTCAAAATGTTCTTTCAAGGCTTGCATGTCTACATTAAAACATTCTTCTTCATACTGCATTAATATGTGGGCTTTGTACCGAGGATGTCGTTGTGGCTTGTGCAGCCCTTTGAGACACTTGTGATTTAGGGCTATATAAATAAAGATTGATTGATTGATTGATAATATACCGTATTTTCCGCACTATAAGGCGCACCTAAAAACCACAAATTTTCTCAAAAGCTGACAGTGCGCCTTATAACCCGGTGCGCTTTATATATGGATTAATATTAAGATTCATTTTCATAAAGTTTCGGTCTCGCAACTACGGTAAACAGCCGCCATCTTTTTTCCCCGTAGAAGAGGAAGTGCTTCTTCTACGCAAGCAACCGCCAAGGTAAGCACCCGCCCCCATAGAACAGGAAGCGCTTCTTCTTCTACTGTAAGCAACCACCCGCCCGCGTAGAAGAAGAAGCGCGCGAATATTACGTTTCATTTCCTTTGTGTGTTTACATCTGTAAAGACCACAAAATGGCTCCTACTAAGCGACAGGGATCCGGTTCGTGAAAAGACGCAATCTCTCCATCCGCACACGGATTACTATTTCACAGCAACTGCCTAAAGACTTTCAAGAAAAGCAGGCTACTTTCCGTGCATATTGTAAAAACAAGATAGCTGAAAAAAAGATCCGGCCAGAGAACATTATCAACATGGACGAGGTTCCACTGACTTGATATTCCTGTGAACCGCACTGTGGATACAACGGGAGCACGTACGGTGAATATTCGCACCACAGGGAATGAGAAGTCATCCTTCACTGTGGTTCTAGCTTGCCATGCTAATGGCCAGAAACTTCCACCCATGGTGATATTCAAAAGGAAGACCTTGCCAAAAGAGACCTTTCCAGCCGGCGTCATCATAAAAGCTAACTCGAAGGGATGGATGAAGAAAAGATGAGCGAGTGGTTAAGGTAAGTTTACGCGAAGAGGCCGGGTGGCTTTTTTCACGCAGCTCCGTCCATGTTGATATACGACTCCGTGCGCGCCCACATCACGCTGGTTTTTAATATATTATTAAAGTTTGACTGACCTATCTGACTGTTTTTTTGACATTCCTTTAGCGCAGTTAGATGCGGCTTATAACACGGGGCGTCTTATAGGTGGACAAAGTTTTGAAATATGCCGTTCATTGAAGGCGCGGCTTATAACCCAGGGCGCCTTATGGTGCGGAAAATACGGTATGCTACTTTTAAACTTTCATGCAGAGAAGGAAATCACAACTAAAAAAAATCACTAATTTTTTCATACGGTGTTGATCTGGAAATTTTTGCCTCGGCATTTTGATGGTGTGGGCGTGTGGCACCGAACGGAGATAAGCGTCTCGACAGACGTTATAATATTTGAACAATGATGACAAAAACTGTTTTCTCCGTCGTGTCCGTGTGTCGAAAATTGTTATAGACCTATTTTTTTATTTGATTTTGTGCGTGGCATATAATTGCTATGCGCAGAGGACGTTTAAACAGTGCGCAATTGCACAAGCGCGCACCTTAGAGAGAACGTTGGTCACACGGCTGCGCTAGCATCACAGCTAGCGTTAGCCATGCTGCTACCTCTCTGCTCGGGGAGGACGTATACGTACCGTATTTTCCGCACTATAAGGCGCACCTAAAAACCACAATTTTTCTCAAAAGCTGACAGTGCGCCTAATAACCCGGTGCGCTTTATTACGATTCATTTTCATAAAGTTTCGGTCTCGCAACTTCGGTAAACAGCCGCCATCTTTTTTCCCGGTAGAACAGGAAGCGCTTCTTCTTCTACGCAAGCAACCGCCAAGGAAAGCACCCGCCCCCATAGAACAGGAAGCGCTTCACCCGCCCCCATAGAACAGGAAGCGCTTCACCCGCCCCCGGAAGAAGAAGAAAAAACGCGCGGATATCACCGTACGTTTCATTTCCTGTTTACATCTGTAAAGACCACAAAATGGCTTCTACTAAACGATCCGGTTCATAAAAAGACGCAATCTCTCCATCCGCACACGGATTACTACCGTATTTCACAGCAACTGAACCGCACTGTGGAACGGGAGCACGTACGGTGAATATTCGCTCCACAGGGAATGAGAAGTCATCCTTCACTGTGGTTCTAGCTTGCCATGCTAACTTCCACTCATGGTGATATTCAAAAGGAAGACCTTGCCAAAAGAGACCTTTCCAGCCGGCGTCATCATAAAAGCTAACTCGAAGGGATGGATGGATGAAGAAAAGATGAGCGAGTGGTTAAGGGAAGTTTACGCGAAGAGGCCGGGTGGCTTTTTTCACACAGCTCCGAAGGCGAACACACCTTCACTAAGACGGGCAGACAGCCTCGGACGACATACGCCAACATTTGCCAGTGGATCGTAAATGCTTGGGCAGATATTTCGGTCACAACTGTGGTCCGAGCTTTCCGGAAGGCAGGATTCACAGAACAACAGCGACACTGACTCCCGATGACTTCTACGAGACGGAACCGGCCATTTTGGATCCCACGCTTGCGCAACTTTTCAATTCGGACACCGAAGGCGAAGAATTCGAAGGATTTACGAATGAAGAATAACTTCAGAAGGTGAGCGCTATGTTTATTTTGTGTGTTGTGACATTAACGTTCGAGCAACATTATGTTACTATTGCTCTACACCATTTTGAATTTTACTATGTTTGTGATTGCACATTTGCGTACATTTTGGGACAGAGTTGTTAGAACGCTGGTTTTCAATATATTATTAAAGTTTGACTGAACTATCTGACTGTTTTTTTGACATTCACTTTAGCGCAGCGTTTTTTTGACATTCACTTTAGCGCAGCGTAGGCGCGGCTTTTAGTCCGGGGCGGCTTATTGGTGGACAAAATTATGAAATATGTAATTCATAGAAGGTGCGGCTAATAATCCGGTGCGCCTTATAGTGCGGAAAATACGGTATGTGACATATGACGTGACAGTTTGTGACGTATGACGTGACAGTATGTGACGTGTGTAAGAAGGTGCGCTTGCTGTCTGAGAGAAGCACAGACAGAAAAGAGTGAGAAGAGCCTGTCGTGTAATGCCAGCAGCTAAAAGCAACTGCGTGAGAATCCACAGACCTGTGGATGTGTTGAAGGTGTGCTTGAAAATGCGGAACGGAAATTAGGGAGCAGCAGAAAAGTGGAATGTACTATTTAAATAGGTGCGTTGGAAAACACGGAGCGGAGTTTTTTTTTTTTAAACTGGATCTGGATCAGCATTTTCCCATGCCTTGCCGATACGCATTTTTTTTGCAAATATCGGCGGCCGATCTGATCCAAATATCGGATCGGGACATCCCTACCAAAAATAACATCAGAACATTACAAAAACAATGATGATTCGTCGCTTCCAACCAACAGTACTGTGATACCTCCTTAGGCCTAATCGGAATACTCCCACTTCCTTCTTGTCTCAGCTCTAAACACTTGGTAGCTCGCACTCATGTCAATCAAGTGGGGTCCGATTTCTCCGTCAGGTAAGTGGGAGGCCCAAGTTTTAGGTCAGCACTGCCCTCGAAACGAGATATCGTGAGCTATACAGCTAAAACATGAATTACAAAGAGTTTGACTTAAAAAAACAGATAAAACAATAAAAAGCAGATTCCGTAAAACCTAGCCAGAACTTACGTATAATCACTTGTCAGTTGAACTTTTTTTGTTTTAAAATTATATTGTTTAGGAAACGTGGGACCAGAAGCGACAAGTTTTATGCGGCGCTAATGTGGTTAATTGCGAGTAATTTCAGAATCACCTTTATGTCTTAGAAAAGTGTAGACATTTGCATTTCAAAATATAACAAGTCTTCATTTTATAACTATGGACACATCGTAAGGTTTCCTCGTGCGAAACCCTGAAGTATTGCAAACATTTAAATAAAAACAATTCCAAGCTCTTTAATGTAATTTTGGAGTTCGAACATTTTTCAAGATGGCTGACATTTCTTCCTGGAGGTTACAGAAAGTACGAGAACATGTGAGCTGCTGCCTGCTCTTCTTTACTTATACTATGCTATAAGTCTCCTATTTGTCAAAGTTTGGATTTTTTATTGGGCTGCAGTGCTCTTCTGTCTACTTGTTAATAGTTAAAAAAACAATTGTGCTATGGAACCATCTTTGGACAAGTTCGCTCACTGCAGGTACTGCATAGTCATTCTGTTTACTTTTTTTCTAAACCTACTGTAAGTACAGTTCCTATTCATTCATCACTCCAAGCAACGTTTGTAAGTTTTACAATATAACTAAAACAATTTATACTGACTAAACCATCCCATGTGTGATGTCTGTAGGAGTGTTTTCATGCATATTTGTACGTGCTATCAATTAGTAATGAAGCTAGCGTCGTTAGCATTAGCTAACATGTTTACGAGTGTTTGTGTTACTATTATTAACTTTCAATGGCATTCTTTTTGTATTGTTTCAGTTTCACAAATTCCTCAGTAAATTCACCAAAACATCATCGTGGAGTTATTGAGGCTGTTTATCTGATTGGATAGCTAGCTTGCGCAGCTAGTGGGTCATAACGATGACTTGTGTTTTACTGGCGTGTTACAGACAGTTTGGAAACAATGTATGGAAATAAACATTTACAAAATATTTGTGTAAATAACTAAATTTCACAACGTATATATCTGCGGCTAATATATGGTAAAAAAAAAAAAATTGTAAAATTTAAATATCTCTTGTGTGCTCTACAGTGCGGAAAATACTGCAAAATATGTATATTTTAGGAATAAGATTCAATTCACACAAAAACTCAACTTCTAGGCAAGCAACTAGTTCATAACACAAGGACCACCTGTATTTATCTTTGCACCTTAAGTTACTATTGCACAAAAACAAGGTCCCTGTAGGACTGGGTTAATTTAAAACAATTGTACATAAGATATACAAGTAGGGGGTTTCTGCTGCGGGTCTACTTCAGTTTAGGGGCCCATGGTCGGGAAAATGTCAAAAACCCAGGTTATAAAGCACAGGGGTCAAACGCAAGACCCGGGGGCCAGATATGGCCCACCACATCAATTTAGGGCTATATAAATACACATTGATTGATCGAATTTATGTGCCCCGCAAAAGCCTGCAAATAACGTGTAAATTAAGTATTTCAAAATTAAAGTATTTAAAATAAATACATCTTAAAAACAAATACAAATACAACTAAATAAATCACAAAAAATAAAGTACTGCATCTTTTGTGTGTACCGTATTTTCCGCACTATTAGCCGCACCTAAAAACCACAAATTTACTCAAAAGCTGACAGTGCGGCTTTTAACCCGGTGCGCTTTATATATGGATTAATATTAAGATTCATTTTCATAAAGTTTAGGTCTCGCAACTACGGTAAACAGCCGCCATCTTTTTTCCCCGTAGAAGAGGAAGTGCTTCTTCTTCTACGCAAGCAACCGCCAAGGTAAGCACCCGCCCCCATAGAACAGGAAGCGCTTCTTCTTCTACTGTAAGCAACCACCCGCCCGCGTAGAAGAAGAAGAAGCGCGCGAATATTACGTTTCATTTCCTTTGTGTGTTTACATCTGTAAAGACCACAAAATGGCTCCTACTAAGCGACAGGGATCCGGTTCATGAAAAGACGCAATCTCTCCATCCGCACACGGATTACTATTTCACAGCAACTGCCTAAAGACTTTCAAGAAAAGCAGGCTACTTTCCGTGCATATTTTAAAAACAAGATAGCTGAAAAAAAGATCCGGCCAGAGAACATTATCAACATGGACGAGGTTCCACGGACTTTTGATATTCCTGTGAACCGCACTGTGGATACAACGGGAGCACGTACGGTGAATATTCGCACCACAGGGAATGAGAAGTCATCCTTCACTGTGGTTCTAGCTTGCCATGCTAATGGCCAGAAACTTCCACCCATGGTGATATTCAAAAGGAAGACCTTGCCAAAAGAGACCTTTCCAGCCGGCGTCATCATAAAAGCTAACTCGAAGGGATGGATGAAGAAAAGATGAGCGAGTGGTTAAGGTAAGTTTAAGTTTACGCGAAGAGGCCGGGTGGCTTTTTTCACGCAGCTCCGTCCATGTTGATATACGATTCCATGCGCGCCCACATCACGCTGGTTTTAATATATTATTAAAGTTTGACTGACCTATTTGACTGTTTTTTTGACATTCCTTTAGCGCAGTTAGATGCGGCTTACAACACGGGGCGGCTTATAGGTGGAAAAAGTTTTGAAATATGCCGTTCATTGAAGGCGCGGCTTATAACCCAGGGCGCCTTATGGTGCGGAAAATACGGTATGTAAAAAAAAAATCAATGCATAAGCAATTGTGTAATAACATTACAAGGTGATTATACATTTAGATTCATATATATATTCACTCTCGCAGGCAGCCATGACTTAATACGTGGCCCTCAATGGAAATGCGTTTGACACCCCAGCACCCATGTCAGTGATGAGCGCTGGTCTGCTAGTTTTGTCCAGTGATCTTGCGTTTCTTTCATGGCTGTTTATGACATTTGCAGCATTTTCCTGTTGCATTTGTTTTATCTTTGGATTTTGCGTCATTTCAGTAATCGGAGCGTTTTGCATGATTTGTCACCATAAAAATACAAAAGTCTGTGCGTCGTTTCAATTATGGTGTTCATGTTTTACAAAAAAAATGTACCGTATTTTCCGCACTATAAGGCGCACCGGATTATTAGCCGCACCTTCAATGAATGGCATATTTCATAACTTTGTCCACCAATAAGCCGCCCCGGACTATAAGCCGCGCCTACGCTGCGCTAAAGGGAATGTCAAAAAAACAGTCAGATAGGTCAGTCAAACTTTAATAATATATTAAAAACCAGCGTTCTAACAACTCTGTCCCAAAATGTACGCAAATGTGCAATCACAAACATAGTAAAATTCAAAATAGTGCAGAGCAATAGCAACATAATGTTGCTCGAACGTTAATGTCACAACACACAAAATAAACATAACGCTCACTTTCTGAAGTTATTCTTCATTCATAAATCCCTCGAATTTTTCTCCTTCGGTGTCCGAATTGAAAAGTTGGGCGAATGTCGTCCGGCGCTGCCTCTGTCTTAGTGAAGGTGTGTTCGCCTTCGGTCATCCATTGTTCCCACGCAGTTAGCAGTCTAGCTTCGAATGCCCTGTTGACACCAATATGTAGCGGCTGGAGGTCTTTTGTCAATCCACCCGGAATGACGGCGAGTATTGAATTAAGCGCGTAAGCGTGTCTCTCAATGTGATGTTATGAGCTAGCAAATATAACAACTACACTACCCAGCATGCAACGATAGTGACGAGCATGCGCGGTAGCCCTGAGAAGCGTTGTATGCTGGCAGTTAGAATGTGGTTATGAGCACGCTGTGAGTAAACGTTGAGAACTCAGTTAACACGCCTCGTCTGCATTATTTATAATTAGACAGACAACACACTTAATAGGAGCCATTTTGGGGTCTTTACATAAACACACAAATGGAAATGAAACGTCACATATCCCAGCATGCACCGCGCGCTTCTTCGTCATCCACTGTTCCTACGCAGTTAGCAGTCTAGCTTCGAATGCCCTGTTGACACCAATATCTAGCGGCTGGAGGTCTTTTGTCAATCCACCCGGAATGACGGCGAGTATTGAATTAAGCGCGTAAGCGTGTCTCTCAATGTGATGTTATGAGCTAGCAAATATAACAACTACACTACCCAGCATGCAACGATAGTGACGAGCATGCGCGGTAGCCCTGAGAAGCGTTGTTGTATGCTGGCAGTTAGAATGTGGTTATGAGCACGCTGTGAGTAAACGTTGAGAACTCAGTTAACACGCTTCGTCTGCATTATTTATAATTAGACAGACAACACACTTAATAGGAGCCATTTTGGGGTCTTTACATAAACACACAAATGGAAATGAAACGTCACATATCCCAGCATGCACCGCGTGCTTCTTCTTCTTCCGGGGCGGGTGGTTGCTTACAGTAGAAGAAGAAGCGCTTCCTGTTCTATGGGGGCGGGTGCTTACCTTGGCGGTTGCTTGCGTAGAAGAAGAAGCGCTTCCTGTTCTACCGGGAAAAAAGATGGCGGCTGTTTACCGAAGTTGCGAGATCGAAACTTTATGAAAATGAATCGTAATATTAATCCATATATAAAGCGCACCGGGTTAAAAGCCGCACTGTCAGCTTTTGAGTAAATTTGTGGTTTTTAGGTGCGGCTAATGGTGCGGAAAATACGGTATGCTTCAAGGGGAACATTATCACAATTTCAGAATGGTTAAAACCATTAAAAATCAGTTCCCAGTGGCTTATTATATTTTTTGAAGTTTTTTTCAAAATTTTACCCATCACGCAATATCCCTAAAAAAAGCTTCAAAGTGCCTGATTTTAACCATCGTTATAAACACCCGTCCATTTTCCTGTGACGTCACATAGTGAAGCCAACACAAACAAACATGGCGAAAAGAACAGCAAGCTATAGCGACATTAGCTCGGATTCAGACTCGGATTTCAGCGGCTTAAGCGATTCAACAGATTACGAATGTATTGAAACGGATGGTTGTAGTGTGGAGGCAGGTAGCGAAAACGAAATTGAAGAAGAAACTGAAGCTATTGAGCCATATCGGTTTGAACCGTATGCAAGCGAAACCGACGAAAACGACACGACAGCCAGCGACACGGGAGAAAGCGAGGACGAATTCGGCGATCGCCTTCTAACCAACGAATGGTATGTGTTTGTTTGGCATTAAAGGAAACTAATAAATAATGAACTAGGTTTACAGCATATGAAATACATTTGGCAACAACATGCACTTTGAGAGTGCAGACAGCCCAGTTTTCATCAATTAATATATTCTGTAGATATACCCTCATCCGCGCTCTTTTCTTGAAAGCTGATCTGTCCAGTTTTGGAGTTGATGTCAGCAGGCCAGGGAAGCTAGGGTCGATAGGGGGTTTAGCTCGCTCGTCTGCGGGAACAAACTGACGCCATTTCTTGCCGTGCTACTGAGGTCCTTTGTCCCTGAATTGCTCACACACTCCGGCAGATTCAATGGGGGTCTGGTGGCAGATTTCTTTGACTTTATCGTTGGAAATGCATCTGCTTTGAGTGTCGCAGGATATCCACACATTCTTGCCACCTCTGTCGTAGCATAGCTTTCGTCGGTAAAGTGTGCGGAACAAACGTCCAATTTCTTGCCACTTTCGCATCTTTGGGCCACTGGTGCAACTTGAATCTGTCCCTGTTCGTGTTGTTACACCCTCCGACAAACCACCGACAAGGCATTATGTCTCCAAGGTACAGAAAACAATCGAAAAAAACGTAAAATAACAGAGCTGATTTGACCCGGTGTTTGAGAAAATGGCGGATTGCTTCCCGATGTGACGCCACGTTGTGACGTCATCGCTCCGAGAGCGAATATTAGAAAGGCGTTTAATTCGCCAAAATTCACCCATTTAGAGTTCGGAAATCGGTTAAAAAAAAAAGTATTTTTTCTGCAACATCAAGGTATATATTGACGCTTACATGTCTGGTGATAATGTTCCCCTTTCACATTTTTTCTGTGTGCATGAAAACACACTGTCATGTTATGTGTGTAGTTTCGGTCAAACTTCCAGACTATCTGCATGTATTTGGTTGTTGATTGTAGTTTTGAAAGTTGTAAAGTTAAACGTTGTTCACATCCCCGGAAGGGCCTCGACTTGGAAATTTCCAGGTCTGGTTTCTCAAAGTGTCAATAACGCACAAAATTTTACATCTCAGGATGATACAAAATGGTCCCTGAAGTTGAGTTTTGATATATTTACTTATAGTTTTGTTTGTTTGTATACATATCTGTCCTTATAATGCTGAAATAAGAAGCCAATCTGCGCATTGAAACAGCTTTTTGTGCTAGCTAAAACTGTCGAGGCCACCGCCATGAGAATCCAGGAAAAAACTCCACTGTGGTCAGACAGTATAAAACATTCAACTACAATTATTCGCTTTGTATGGCAATTTACGACGTTTTTTAACCATTCAGTCTGCATTCACAACGGTATACCGCAACGATCGGTACCGCTATTTAACTAAATAAAGTTTTAAAAAATGCCATTCAGTGATTTTCTTTGGGTTACATTTTAATTCATGCATTTCTCGACTATGGTATTCTGAATTTAATTTTCCAAAATATAGGTCACATCTTTCTCTATTGTTTTAACGCAGGTGTGTCAAACTTGTTTTTATTGAGGGCCGCATGTAACAGTGAATATGAATATAAATGTATATTAGCCTTTTCACACAATTTGCATAATAATACATGCATTTCGTCAGAAAGAGCTTTTAATATATTCACCTTTACTTTGCAGTCCAATTATCAAAATAAAAAGGTTTTGCTATCGCATCCGATCCGAGGATTTAACAATTACTTTTCTAAAGGACTACAAAGATGGCGATGTCTTTTGCGTGACTAGCGTCTAAAGCTCATGGGAGTTGTGGTCCAAAAATAAATTTAACTTTAAGTTGTTACTCTTAACATAATAAATGATAACGACACACTCTTAAATAAAGGAAACAGTCGCAAACCAACCTACAAAAATGTTTTCATGATGTTTTTCTGGGTAAACTGCACCTATTAAGCAATTTTACAAATTCCTCAGCTACATAAAACGCAAAATTGAGTCTGCTTTAACGCATATTTGCTGTTTCGGCTGTGATGCAACTTTTTATTTTATTTTTTAGCTTAGCAGAATCTGTGTGAAAGAGGCAAATAGTTTTGAGGTGTGAATATTACAACAAAATGTTAAGAAAACATTGAAAAGTAGCAGCAGCTTCTCTCAAATTGCTAGCTTTTCATCATGCTTTTGTGGAAAAGGGTGCCAGCCATCTTTGCTGTGTGGGATGAGTGTGTAAACCACATGTCAAAGTCAAGGCCAAATATGGCACACTGCAAGATTTAAATTGGCCTGCTGTGTCATTTTATGTGGTCCTGCATCATTCTATGCAGCCCGCCACATCATATAAGTGGCCTGCCATGGACACATCATTTTAAGTAATACGCCACATTCATGAATCATGTGGCGGGCCAGAATTGGTCCCCGGGCCTTGAGTTTAACACTTGTGTCTTAATGGGAAATTCAAGACTAAAAAGCCACTGATTCTTTAATTTTTTTAAATGTGTAGCTACATTAATATTTGACCTATCACAATGGTTTATTGGAAATGTTTTTTTCC
Organism: Nerophis lumbriciformis; assembly: GCF_033978685.3. Taxonomy (NCBI): domain Eukaryota; kingdom Metazoa; phylum Chordata; class Actinopteri; order Syngnathiformes; family Syngnathidae; genus Nerophis; species Nerophis lumbriciformis. Next base: position 43,189,082 of record NC_084550.2, on the reverse strand, counting down.
ACAATCTTTAAAATGGTATCAGTTGCTTTGATAAATTTGGCATTTCCCATTTGTTGTCATGTATGTAATGACTAAAGCGCAGTTTTGGTTCAAACTTCCAGACTATCTGCATTTAAATTGGTCGCCTAGTTTTGGTGTGTCAATTTAAGACGGCAGATAGCATTCCAAACAGCAAAACTGGGCTTTGTTTGGAGCAAACTTGTGAGATCGCCGAAGGCAGCAGCCATGTTCAAGCTAAGGAGCCTCTGGTGCGTTCACGGGAACTTGGTTCAGCTCGATGGACGTCCTCGACCGACCTCACCTGTCTCTGCTGTAGCCGAAAAGGACTGCTTCTCCAGGGTCGGAGTCGCTGCTGCTCGGCGAATCGGCATTGCGGGGGGTTGACCTGAAAGGTGAAGATTAAAAAAAGCAACAAATGAGAACGCCGAGAAATAGCACTGGTTCGAGGCCCTCAGCCTGAACAAACAACCCCACATTCATTCACCGCGGCCCGCATCGTTTAATGGGGCGGGAAACTGCACCGGGGTGGACTAAAAAAAAGGGAAGTCCCAAATGGACGCTGCTAGTCGAAACTGTTGGTATAGTGGACTCTTGACCGTTGTGGTTCGACTCAGAAAATTTCGCCATTTTGTCCGCTGGTTACCGTGCCACACACACACACACACACACACACACATTACACTCACACACACAGCGATGATGGTGGCGTCGAGTAAGAGCGAAAAATGCATTTATTTAACCGGCCCGTGTGCATAAAAACCCCCTTAGCCGAACGACGACGCACTCGGCACGCAATGCAAACTTACCGTGGACTTTAAGGCGAGAAGCGAGATAGTCACCAATTTGAATTTCTGCACGATCCTTTATTTCGATTCCTCTGTTTACGAGCCCCGCCCCGTTCGAGCCGTTGGTGACGTCACAGCGTCTCGCGCAAGCACGTCCACCGACTGTCATGGCTGCCGTGGGGTTCCTTTGTTGTTTTCATTGAAGCCAACATGTAGCATTGATGGTTAAACGGGGCTGGTGGCGAGGATAAAGACGAACAAAAACAACGGGGCAGGGTTTCCGTTTAAGTCCAATTATCAAAATAAAATGGTTTTGCTATCGCATCCGACCCGAGGATTTAACAATTACTGTTCTTAAGGACTACAAAGATGGCGACATGTTTTGCGGGACTAGCGTTTAAAGCTCATGGGAGTTGTGGTCCAAATAAATTTAACTTCAAGTTGTTGCTCTTAACATAATAAATGATAACTAGACACTCTTAAATAAAGGAAACAATCGTAAACCAACCTACAAAAATGTTTTTCATGATGTTTTTCTGGGTAAACTGCACCTATTAAGCAAGTTTCCAAATTCACCAGCTCCATAAAACGCCAAATTGAGTCTGCTTGATCGCGTATTGCTGTTTCGGCTGTGATGCAACTTTTTATTTTATTTTTTTAGCTTAGCAGAATATGTCTGAAAGAGGCAAATAGTTTTGAGGTGTGAATATTACTGCAAAAGGTTAATAAAACATTGAAAAGTAGCAGCAGCTTCTCTCAAAAAAGCTTTTTATCTTTGCTGTGTGGGATGAGTGTGTAAACCACATTGATTCCATCCATCCATTTTCTACCGCTTATTCCCTTTGGGTTCGCGGGGGGCGCTGGAGCCTATCTCAGCTACAATCGGGCGGAAGGCGGTGTACACCCTAGACAAGTCGCCACCTCATCGCAGGGCCAACACAGATAGACAGACAACATTCACACTCACATCCACATTGATTGATTGATTGAAATTGATTGATTGATTGATTGAAACTTTTATTAGTAGATTGCACAGTGAAGAACATATTCCGTGCAATTGACCACTAAATGGTAAGATGGATGGATGGATGGTAAGACCTGAATAAGTTTTTCAACTTGTTTAAGTTGATTCATGATACAGATATATTCTATCTTCATAATACAGTCATCACACAAGATAATCATCAGAGTATATACTTGAATTATTTACATTATTTACAATCCGGGGTGTGGGATATGGAGGGGGGGGGGGGTAGGTTTGGTTGGTATCAACACTTCAGTCATCAACAATTGCATCATCAGAGAAATTGACATTGGAACAGTGTAGGGCTGACTTGGTGGGATATGTACAGCAAGTAGTGGACACAGAGAGAGAGATCAGAAAGTATAAGAAAAAGTGTCTACATTTGATTATTTACAATCCGAAGAGGTATGATGTGGAAGGGAGGGTGTTAGTTTAGGGTTGAAGTTGCCTGGAAGTGTTCTTTTAGTGCGGTTTTGAAGGATGATAGAGATGCCCTTTCTTTTACACCTGTTGGGAGTGCATTCCATATTGATGTGGATTTTTCGGGACCCCTGATTTATTATTATTAGCCTTTATTTAACCAGGTAAAATCCCATTGAGATCAAAGATCTCTTTTCCAAGGGAGACCTGGCCAAGAGGGCAGCAGCAAGGTTACATTAAAAACAGTAAACAAATACATAAAACATCACATTTACAACATTAAAACTTGCTCACATGACACATGTGCATACAGACAAGGTAGACTGCAGTCCTTTCACAGAAGCTTTAAACTCATTCAGCGTAACTAGGGTTTGAAGTTTAATGTTCGATTGTAGGTTATTCCAAGCCTTCGGTGCTGAAAACCTAAATGCTTTCTTGCCCAGTTCAGTTCTTACTTTGGGGACAACAAATTGCAGAACATCCATTGAACGAAGATTGTGACTTCCTTGTTTCTTTGTTAAAAGACAAGACAGATAAGATGGAGTGATACCCAGAATGGTTTTGTAGATGAAAACATACCAATGATTGAGGCGTCGAGCACATAAAGATGTCCAGTTAACCATTGAGTATAACAAACAATGGTGAGTAAGGGGAGCGCAGTTGGTGATGAATCTCAGTGCCCCGTGGTACACACTATCCAGCTTGTGGAGACAACCAGCAGTAGCATTCATGTACAACACATCTCCATAGTCAATAACAGGTAAAAAGGTTGTTTCCACCAATTTCTGTTTCACAGTAAAAGAAAAGCAAGACTTGTTTCTATAATAAAATCCCAGTAAAAGTTTCAGTTTTTTTACAACATACTGAATGTGCTCCTTAAAACTCAAGTGGTCATCAATTAAAAATCCTAAATATTTAAAAGCAGATACTAACATAATTTGTTGCCCATTTCTTGTTAAAATGTTCTCACACAGTGATGATCTTACAGTTTTTGATGTGGTAAAGAGCATACACTTTGTTTTCTCTGCATTTAAAACCAGTTGAAGATAGCAAAGTTGTTCTTGTACTCTGTCAAATGCATGTTGTAGATATTTAAAAGCCTCAGCAAGAGTGGGTGCTGTGCAGTATATGACAGTATCATCAGCATAGAAATGGAAAGTTGAGTTCGGAATATTCTGTCCAAGATTATTTATGTAAATAGTGAATAATAAGGGGCCCAACACAGAACCTTGAGGGACACCCTTTTTCACTTGCAGTACGTCCGAGGAGGAACCTTCTATCTGAACAGCCCGAGTTCTACTTGTGAGGTAATTTGCAAACCATCCAACTGCTTGCTGAGAAAAACCAATAGCTGAAAGACGTTTGATTAAAATGACATGATCAACAGTATCAAATGCCTTTGAAAAGTCAATAAAGAGGGACAGACAGCATTGCTTCTTGTCAAGAGCTTTAGTTACATCATTTATAAACTTCATAGCAGCAGTAACAGTACTGTGATTTCTACGAAAACCTGACTGAAATGGTGACAGAATAAAATTGGTGTCCAAAAAGTCTTTTATCTGTTCACTGATAAGGGATTCAAGCACTTTTGCCAGAACAGAGAGTTTAGAGATCGGTCTGTAATTATTTAGATTACTAGGGTCACCTCCTTTTAATAGGGGGATTACAAGGGCAGATTTCCAATCCAAAGGGATTTCATTTGAAATTAGAGTAAGGTTAAAAATGTGAGTCAGTGGTTCAGCTATAATTTCAGCTGCCAACTTTAAAAAGAGCGGCTCCAACTTATCAGAGCCAGCTGGCTTTCTAGGTTTAAGTTGTTTTAGAGCCCTCGTGACCTCTGTTGTGGTAAAGGGCGTAAAGTTAAAAACCTGGGTATTTTCAACGGTTCTTTCCGGAGTTAGCGGAGCTTCAGTAGAGTTGTCAGAATTGTAGAGAAAACCAGAGGAAATAAAATGATTATTAAAATGACTACCCATTTCTCTTCTGTCACTTACTCTGACACCATCAACAAGTATACTAGGTGGGAGATTGACTGAATTACAGCAGCCGGACAAAGATTTGATGATTTTCCAAAACTTCTTTGGGTGTTTGAGATTTTCAGTTGTTGTGGAGAAATAAAATTCTGATTTGACTTTCCGAAGGAGAGAGGTAAATTGATTTCTTAATTGTCTAAAATTCAACCAATCTGCTTCTAACCCTGACTTGCGTGCCCTGGCCCAAGCAACATTACGCTCATGCAATAAATCTGACAGGTCCGATGTAAACCACTGATTGTCACGTCCTTTAACCCTACATTTTCTAAAAGGGGCATGTTTGTTCACTATACTCAAGACGTTTTCGTGAAAATATTTCCAAGCCAGTTCAACATTATCAAAAAGAGCAATTCTATCCCAATTAAAAAGATGCAAGTCATGTAAAAAAGCTTGCGTCTCAAATAATTTCATATTACGTTTTTCAACAAGACGAGGCTTGCTTTTAGGAATCCTTGTGTCTCGCACTACTGCAATCACACAATGATCACTCACATCATTAGGGAAAACACCAGATGCAACAAATTTAAAGGGCATATTTGTTAGAATTAAGTCAATGAGTGTAGCTTTTTGAGGGCATTTAGGATTAGGTCTTGTAGCTGAGTTAATTAATTGTGTTAAATTTAGAGCTTCACACTGTGCTTTCAAAGAGTCAGACACAGATGTGAGCCAGTCCCAGTTCAAATCACCAACCATCACTATTTCATTGTATTTCAGTTGAGACAGAAGCTTCACAAGAGTAGATAGGGAATTACTAGGGGCAGATGGAGGCCTATAACACCCCACTACCATTATGTGGTGATTTCTAGCTAATTCAATTTCAAGTGCTAACAGTTCAAGTTCTTTACTTACTGATTCAGAGAGCACTAATTTAACATCAAACCTCTGCTTAATATATATGGCCACTCCACCACCTTTTCTTTGTCGGTCAGTACGATAGACATTATAGCCATGAATGTAAATATCTTTATCAAGCACAGATTGTTTAAGCCAAGTTTCAGATAAGACTACAATATCAGCATTTGTTGAGTTTATCCAGATCTTTATCATATCCAGTTTAGGGAGTAAACTCCGAACATTGATATGAATAATCCCAAGACCAGATCTAGTTTTAAAATCCGCAGGTGTAAAACATTGTGTAGGTGTATCAGGGCCTGGATTAGTCTCAACATTTCCTGAGAGCAATAACAATAATATAACTAAACATTTGCGCTTAAAGTTATCATCTTTTGAGTCTGTCTTTAATCTGTGAAAGTAAGTGCTTATAATAGGGGAGGATGCAGTAATGTTGACGTGATCTCTCAAAACAAGGAAACAATAAGAATGAATGGACACTACCATAGTATGCAGCCATTTTGTTTTGTCCAAAGTCACAGAAATCTTCAACTGAGATAAGGCAGAGGTTATTTTGTAGCTGTCACTGTGATGAAATGTCAAATTATCAAAGTTGTCATCTTGAAGTAGCATAGCTTGTGAGGGGGGATTAACAGACCCATTTGGGACACCAGTAAAACCACACAAAAGTATAAAACACAATATAATGATTTGTGACATAGTGAGAGGAGAAGTTCCACTTGTTTTACCACTTTTGAAGATGTTAGCAGACAGGGCTGAAGGCTAGCAACCAAGGCCGATGGGTGGAAGCCCGTAGACGAAACCAATGGCTGGAGGCAAACAGCAGGGCGATTGTGGAGAGCCAGCAGCAGGCAGGCCGATGGTGGAATGGCTAGCAGCAAGCAGGCCGATGTTGGAATATGGCTAGCAGCAAACAGGCCGATGTTGGAAGGTTAGCAGGCAGGCCGATGGTGGAATGGTTAGCAGCAGGCAGGCCGATGGTGGAATGGCTAGCAGCAAGCAGGCAGGTGGTGGAAGGCTAGCAGCAAGCAGGCCGATGTTGGAAGGTTAGCAGGCAGGCCGATGGTGGAATGGTTAGCAGCAGGCAGGCCGATGGTGGAATGGCTAGCAGCAAGCAGGCCGATGGTGGAAGGCTAGCAGCAAGCAGGCCGATGGTGGAAGGCTAGCAGCAGGCAGGCCGATGGTGGAAGGCTAGCAGCAGGCAGGCCGATGGTGGAAGGCTAGCAGCAGGCAGGCCGATGGTGGAATGGCTATCAGCAAGCAGGCCGATGGTGGAAGGCTAGCAGTAGGCAGGCCGATGGTGGAAGGCTAGCAGCAGGCAGGCCGATGGTGGAAGGCTAGCAGTAGGCAGGCCGATGGTGGAAGGCTATCAGCAGGCAGGCCGATGGTGGAAGGCTAGCAGCAGGCAGGCCGATGGTAGAAGGCTAGCAGCAGGCAGGCCGATGGTGAATGGCTAGCAGCAGGCAGGCCGATGGTGGAAGGCTAGCAGAAAACAGGCCAATGTTGGAAGGTTCGCAGCAGGCAGGCCGATGGTGGAAGGCTAGCAGGCAGGCCGAGGGTGCTAGCTGTCTGCTACTGCTACCTGAACAGGTGGATTATAGGTAGGCCAAAGTCTATGGCAATCCAGTGACATTTGATGAGAAACTATCCACCAGAAATCCCACTCTGCAGAGAATTTGTTTATCTTGCAGAGTACCACTCATTCAGACTAAAAATAATTAAAATCTCATACATAAAAACACAAAAACTCAGACCTCAGGTAAGAACACACTGAACACAGAATAGACATGGCTGCCATCGAATAGACATGGCTGCCATGAATAGACATGGCTGCCATGAATGTGGCATAGAAAGAGAATGAGTTAACACCTTTGTTAGATCGGAATCTGGGTTTAACGTGGTTAGTGGAGCTCCCCCTGGTGTTGTGGTTATGGCGGTCATTTACGTTAAGGAAGTAGTTTGACAAGTACTTCGGTATCAGGGAGGTGTAGCGGATTTTATAGACTAGGCTCAGTGCAAGTTGTTTTACTCTGTCCTCCACCCTGAGCCAGCCCACTTTGGAGAAGTGGGTAGGAGTGAGGTGTGATCTGGGGTGGAGGTCTAGAAGTAATCTGACTAGCTTGTTCTAGGATGTTTGGAGTCTAGATTTGAGGGTTTTGGAGGTGCTAGGGTACCAGGAGGTGCATGCATAATCGAAAAAGGGTTGAATGAGAGTTCCCGCTAGAATCTTCATGGTGCTTTTGTTGACCATTACCTTGGTTGCCATTTTATCACAGGAAAGATTAGCCTCTAGAATGGAACCTAGGTAGGTGACCTCATCTTTCCTGGTGATAACAATGTCACCCACTTTTATAGTGAAGTCATTGACTTTCTTAAGGTTGATGTGGGACCCAAATAGGATGGATTCCGTTTTACCCAAGTGTATGGATAGCTTGTTGTCAGCGAGCCAGGTGCAAATTCTACAGAGTTCAGCACTGAGGATTTTCTCCACGTGTGACTTGTCCTTGCCGGATACCAGCAGGGCCGAGTCATCCGCAAACAAAAACAATTCACAGTCGCATACTGATGACATGTCGTTTATGTATATTAGTAACAGTAAAGGCCCTAATATACTGCCTTGGGGGACTCCACAGCTTATTGAGAGAGGGGGGGGGGGACACAATGCCGTTCACCTCTACCACCTGTTTCCTCCCCTCCAAGTAAGATTGCATCCAGCTCGATGAGGTTTTATCAAATCCGATTGCTCTGAGCTTATCCAACAGTATAGCGTCGTTAACGGTGTCAAAGGCCTTCTGAAGGTCCAGCATGACCATGCCGCAGTATTTGCCCGTGTCCACCTCATGTTTGATGTGGTCGGTCAGATAGAGAAGGCATGTGTCAGTGGAGTGGTTAGTTCTGAAGCCGGATTGGAATTTGTACATGAGTTTATAAGTGGCAAGGTAACTATCGACCTGTTCATAAACTATTTTTTCCATTACTTTCGAAATTGAACTGAGAATAGAAACAGGTCGGTAGTTGCCAGGTTCTAATTTGCTTCCTTTTTTAAAGAGGGGAGTTACTCTTGCTATTTTGAAATCTTTTGGTACTTGGCCTTGAGTAATTGAGATGTTTATTATGTGCGTGATGATTGGGGCAATGGTGGTGGCAGAGTCCCTGAGGAATCTGGAGGGGATATTATCAAGGCCGGTGGCCTTGTTTGGGTGGAGCGCGCTCAATTTTTTAAGGACCTCGTCAGCTGAGACCATTTCTAATTTGAAATTGTTGTTGGATACTCCTAGCTTTCTGTAGAAGGCTTTAATGTGTTCTACACCAAAGCGACCAGAGTGGTTGGACAGCTTGTTGACTAGAGTTGTGGCTATGCTGGTGAAAAAGGTGTTAAGTCTGCTTACTACCTCCATTTTGTCTGTAATGAGGGAGTCACCCTCCTTGATGTTGATGTTGGTGAGTCTGGTTTTAAGTTTCTGGCTGCAACCAGGAAGCTGGTTGTTGAGGATTTTCCAGAGCTCACGTGGCTTATTTGTGTTTTCCTCTATTTTGTCGGTAATGTAATTTTTTTTTAAGGATTTAGTCAGGTTGGTTGTCTTATTTCTTAATTTATTGCATTGCTTTTTGAGTGTTGAAAGGAGTGATTTGAGGTTATTATTGGGTTGTTTATCTACTTCGGTATTGCACTTTTGGTATTCGGAGTATTTTCTGTCTCTGTCTTTTATGGCAGCTAATAGGTCCGGATCATACTTGCCAACCCTCCCGGATTTTCCGGGAGACTCCCGAAATTCAGCGCCTCTCCCGAAAACCTCCCGAGACAAATTTTCTCCCGAAAATCTACCGAAATTCAGGCGGAGCTGGAAGCCACGCCCCCTCCAGCTCCATGCGGACCTGAGTCCGCTTTCCCACAATATAAACAGCGTGCCTGCCCAATCACGTTATAACTGTAGAATGATCGAGGGCGAGTTCTTGGTTTCTTATGTGGGTTTATTGTTAGGCAGTTTTATTAACGTCCGGTAACAACACACAACAACAGCAGTCACGTTTTCGTCTACCGTAAAGCAATTCGTCTGCCGTAAACAGCAATGTTGTGACACTCTTAAACAGAGGTGGGTAGAGTAGCCAGAAATTGTACTCAAGTAAGAGTACTGTTACTTTAGAGATTTATTACTCAAGTAAAAGTAAGGAGTAGTCACCCAAATATTTACTTGAGTAAAAGTAAAAAGTATGTTGTGAAAAAACTACTCAAGTACTGAGTAACTGATGAGTAACATATACACACACATATATATATATATATATACATATATATATACACACACACACACATATATATATATATATATATATATATATATATATATATATATATATATATATATATATATATATATATATATATATATATATATGTATATATACATATATATGTACATATATATACATATATATGTATATATATGTATATATATATACATATATATGTACATATATATACATATATATGTATATATATGTATATATATATATATATACATATATATATACACACATACATAGACATGGCACCCCAAACCATCACCCAACCATGCAAATTTTGCATTTTCTTTGGAAATCGAGGTCCCAGAGTCTGGAGGAAGATAGGAGAGTCACAGGATCCACGTTGCCTGAAGTCTAGTGTAAAGTTTCCACCATCAGTGATGGTTTGGGGTGCCATGTCATCTGCTGGTGTCGGTCCACTCTGTTTCCTGAGATCCAAGGTCAACGCAGCCGTCTACCAGCAAGTTTTAGAGCACTTCATGCTTCCTGCTGCTGACCTGCTCTATGGAGATGGAGATTTCAAGTTCCAACAGGACTTGGCGCCTGCACACAGCGCAAAATCTACCCGTGCCTGGTTTACGGACCATGGTATTTCTGTTCTAAATTGGCCCGCCAACTCCCCTGACCTTAGCCCCATAGAAAATCTGTGGGGTATTGTGAAAAGGAAGATGCAGAATGCCAGACCCAAAAACGCAGAAGAGTTGAAGGCCACTATCAGAGCAACCTGGGCTCTCATAACACCTGAGCAGTGCCAGAAACTCATCGACTCCATGCCACGCCGCATTAACGCAGTAATTGAGGCAAAAGGAGCTCCAACCAAGTATTGAGTATTGTACATGCTCATATTTTTCATTTTCATACTTTTCAGTTGGCCAACATTTCTAAAAATCCCTTTTTTGTATTAGCCTTAAGTAATATTCTAATTTTGTGACACACGGAATTTTGGATTTTCATTTGTTGCCACTTCAAATCATCAAAATTAAATGAAATAAACATTTGAATGCATCAGTCTGTGTGCAATGAATAAATATAATGTACAAGTTACACCTTTTGAATGCAATTACTGAAATAAATCAAGTTTTTCAAAATATTCTAATTTACTGGCTTTTACCTGTATATATGTATGTATATATATATATATATATATATATATATATATATATATATATATATATATATATATATATATATATGAAATACTTGACTTGGTCCACGCCCCCCCCCATCCCACCTCCCGAAATCGGAGGTCTCAAGGTTGGCAAGTATGGTCCGGATTCATCCATGGTTCAGAGCAGGCTTTGATCCTGACTCTTTTCACGGGAGCCATGTCATTTAGTATCGTTAGGAACGCTGTTTTGAAGCGATCCCAAGCATCATCGACCAGGTTGCTCGCCAGCACAGGGGACCAGTCCCACTCACCTAATTTTAGGTTGAAATTATCACTGGAGTATTTTTTAAGGGATCTGGATTGAGCTGTTATGTGGCCGTTGGCTTTGGGTTTAGCTATTTTGCGGGTGTAGAAGGTTAGATAGTGGTCGCTATGTCAAACTCAAGGCCCAGGGGCCAAATATGGGCCACCACAAAATTTAAGTTGGCCTGCTATGTCATTTTATGTGGACCTGCATCATTTTATGTGACCCGCCACATCTGCCAGATCACATAATTTTATGTCCCTTTAATTTACCGTATTTTCCGCACCATAAGGCGCCCTGGGTTATAAGCCACGCCTTCAATGAACGGCATATTTCAAAACTTTGTCCACCTGTAAGCCGCCCCGTGTTGTAAGCCGCATCTAACTGCGCTAAAGGAATGTCAAAAAAACAGTCAAATAGGTCAGTCAAACTTTAATAATATATTAAAACCAGCGTGATGTGGGCGCGCATGGAATCGTATATCAACATGGACGGAGCTGCGTGAAAAAAGCCACCCGGCCTCTTCGCGTAAACTTAAACTTACCTTAACCACTCGCTCATCTTTTCTTCATCCATCCCTTCGAGTTAGCTTTTATGATGACGCCGGCTGGAAAGGTCTCTTTTGGCAAGGTCTTCCTTTTGAATATCACCATGGGTGGAAGTTTCTGGCCATTAGCATGGCAAGCTAGAACCACAGTGAAGGATGACTTCTCATTCCCTGTGGTGCGAATATTCACCGTACGTGCTCCCGTTGTATCCACAGTGCGGTTCACAGGAATATCAAAAGTCAGTGGAGCCTCGTCCATGTTGATAATGTTCTCTGGCCGGATCTTTTTTTCAGCTATCTTGTTTTTACAATATGCACGGAAAGTAGCCAGCTTTTCTTGAAAGTCTTTAGGCAGTTGCTGTGAAATAGTAATCCGTGTGCGGATGGAGAGATTGCGTCTTTTCATGAACCGGATCCCTGTCGCTTAGTAGGAGCCATTTTGTGGTGTTTACAGATGTAAACACACAAAGGAAATGAAACGTACGGTAATATCCGCGCGCTTTTTCTTCTTCTACGCGGGCGGGTGGTTGCTTACAGTAGAAGAAGAAGCGCTTCCTGTTTTATGGGGGCGGGTGCTTACCTTGGTGGTTGCTTGCGTAGAAGAAGAAGCACTTCCTCTTCTACGGGGAAAAAAGATGGCGGCTGTTTACCGTAGTTGCGAGACCGAAACTTTATGAAAATGAATCTTAATATTAATCCATATATAAAGCGCACCGGGTTAAAAGCCGCACTGTCAGCTTTTGAGTAAATTTGTGGTTTTTAGGTGCGGCTAATAGTGCGGAAAATACGGTACATGGCCAGCCACTTCATTTTACGTGATATGTCACCTCATTTTATGTAATATGCCACATTAATTTATGTGGCCAGTCACATAATTTTATGTGATATGTCACCTCATTTTATGTAATATGCCACATTAATTTATGTGGCCAGCCACATCATTTTACGTGATATGTCACCTCATTTTATGTAATATGCCACATTAATTTATGTGGCCAGTCACATCATTTTACGTGATATGTCACCTCATTTTATGTAATATGCCACCTTAATTTATGTGGCCAGTCACATCATTTTATGTGATATGTCACCTCATTTTATGTAACAAGCCACATTAATTTAAGTGGCCAGCCACATCATTGTATGTGATATGTCACCTCCATTTTATGTAATACGCCACATTAATTTATGTGGCCAGCCAGATCATTTTACGTAATGTAGGGAACATACTCTTCCCAACGTGTCCTGGGTCTACCCCGTGGCCTCCTACCGGTCGGACGTGCCCGAAACGCCTACCCGGACAGTTAGGGTGGCATCCTGACCAGATGCCCGAACCACCTCATCTGGCTCCTCTCAATCTGGAGGAGAAGCGGCTTTACTTTGAGCTCCTCCCGGATGACAGAACTTCTCACCCTATCTCTAAGGGAGAGCCCCGCCACCCGGTGGAGGAAACTCATTTTGGCCGCTTGTACCCGTGATCTTGTCCTTTCGGTCATAACCCAAAGCTCATGACCATAGGTGAGGATGGGAACGTAGGTCGACTGGTTAATTGAGAGCTTTGCCTTCCGGCTCAGCTCCTTCTTCACCACAATGGATCGATGCAGCTTCCGCATTACTGAAGACACCGCACCGATCCGCCTGTCGATCTCATGATCCACTCTTCCCTGACTCGTGAACAAGACTCCGAGGTACTTGAACTCCTCCACTTGGGGCAAGATCTCCTCCTCAACCTGGAGATGGCACTCCACCCTTTTCAGGGCGAGAACCATGGACTCAGACTTGGAGGTGCTGATTCCCATCCCAGTCACTTCACACTCGACTGCGAACCAATCCAGTGAAAGCTGAAGGTCCTGGCCAGATGAAGCCACGAGGACCACATCATCTGCAAAAAGCAGAGACCTAATCCTGCAGCTCGCCTCAACGCCCTGACTGCGCCTACAAATTCTGTCCATAAAAGTTATGAACAGAATCGGTGACAAAGGGCAGCCTTGGCGGAGTCCAACCGTCACTGGAAACGGGTCCGACTTACTGCCGGCAATGCGGACCTAGCTCTGACACTGATCATACAGGGAGCGGACCGCCACAATCAGACAGTCCGATACCCCATACTCTCTGAACACTCTCCACTGTGGAATGCCTTCTCCAAGTCCACAAAGCACATGTAGACTGGTTGGGCAAACTCCCATGCAACTTCAAGGACCTTGCCAAGTGTATAGAGCTGGTCAACAGTTCCACGACCAGGACGAAAACCACATTGTTCCTCCTGAATCTGAGGTTCGACTATCCGGCGTAGCCTCTTCTCCAGTACACCTGAATAGACCTTACCAGGAAGGCTGAGGAGTGTGATCCCACGATAGTTGGAACACACCCTCCGGTTCCCCTTCTTAAAGAGAGGAACCACCACCCCGGCCTGCCAATCCAGAGGTACTGCCCCCAATGTCCATGCAATGTTGCAGAGTCTTGTAAATCAAGACAGCCCCACAGCATCCAGAGCCTTAAGAAACTCCGGGCGGCTGTCACCGAGGAGCTTTTTAACTACCTCGGCAACCTCAGCCCCACAAATAGGAGAGCCCACCACAGATTCCCCAGGCACTGCTTCCTCATAGGAAGACGTGTTGGTGGGATTGAGGAGGTCTTCGAAGTTTTCCCCCCACCGATCCACAACATCCACAGTCGAGGTCAGCAGAACACCAACCCCACCATACACGGTGTTGATTCGCTTTTTCTAGAATCGCTTCGAAGCCGTCTGGAAGTTGTGATCCATGGCTTCCCCAAACTCCTCCCATGCCCGAGTTTTTGCCTCCGCGGCTGCCAAAGCCACACACCGCTTGGCCTGAGGGTACCTGTCCGCTGCCTCCGGAGTGCGAGCCAAAAGGACCCGATAGGACTCTTTTTTCAGCTTGACGGCATCCCTCACCGCTGGTGTCCACCGGCGGGTTCTAGGATTACCGGCAGGACAGGCCCCAACCACCTTGCGACCACAGCTCCAATCGGCCGCCTTGACAATAGAGGTACGGAACATGGTCTACTCGGACTCAATGTCCAGCGCCTCCCTTGTGACATCAAAGTTCTTCCGAAGGTGGGAATTGAATCTCTCTCTGACAGGAGACTCTGCTAGACGTTCCCAGCAGACCCTCACAATGCGTTTGGGCCTGCCAGGTCTATCCGGCATCCTCCCCCACCATCGCAGCCAACTCACCACCAGGTGGCGATCGGTAGAAAGCTCCGCTCCTCTCTTCACCTGAGTGTCCAAAACGTGAGACCGCAAATCCGATGACAAAACTACAAAGTCAATTATGGAACCACGGCCTAGGGTGTCCTGGTGCCAAGTGCACATATGAACTCCCTTATGTATGAACATGGTGTTCGTTATGGACAATCTGTGACGAGCACAAAAGTCCAATAATAAAACACCACTCGGGTTCAGATCCGGGCGGCCATTTTTTCCAATCACGCCTCTCCAGGTTTCACTGTTGTTGCCAATATGAGTGTTGAAGTACCCCAGTAGAACGAGGGAATCACTCGGGGGAGCACTCTCCAGTACTCCCTCGAGTGAATCCAAAAAGGGTGGGTACTCTGAGCAGCTGTTTGGTGCGTAAGCACAAACAACAATCAGGAACCTTCCCCCCACCCGAAGGCGGAGGTAAGCTACCCTCTCATCCACTGGGTTGAACACCAATGTGCAGGCTTTGAGCCAGGGGGCAACAAGAATTGCCACCCCAGCCTGTCGACTCTCACTGCATGCAACGCCAGAGTGGAAGAGAGTCCAGCCCCTCTCGAGAGAACTGGTTCCAGAGCCTTTGCTGTGCGTCGAAGTGAGTCCGACTATATCTAGTTGGAACTTCTCCACCTCACACACTAGCTCAGGCTCCTTCCCCCACAGCGAGGTGACGTTCCATGTTCCAAGGATTGGACCGCCAAGTGCCCTGCCTTTGGCTGCTGCCCAGTTCACATCGCACCCGACCTCTATGGCCCCTGCTATGGGTGGTGAACCCATTGGAGGGGAGACCCACATTGCCTCTTCGGGCCCCATGGGGACAGGCCCGGCCACCAGGCGCTCGCCTTCGTACCCCACCTACGGGCCTAGCTCCAGAGGGGGGCCCCGGTGACCCGCATCCGGGCGAGGGAAATCTGGGTCCTTTGTTTTTATTTTTCATAGTGGTCTTCGAGCTGCTCTTTGTCTGAGCCCCCCCCCTTAGGACCTGTTTGTCTTAGGAGACCCTACCAGGGGGCTTAGCCTCCGGACAACATAGCTCCTAAGATCATTGGGACACGCAAACTCCTCTACCACGATAAGGTGGCAGCTCAGAGGAGATTTTATGTAATATGCCATTTTAATTTATGTGGCCAGCCACATAATTTTATGTGATATGTCACCTCATTTTATGTAATGTGCCACATTAATATGTGGCCAGCCACATCCTTTTACGTGTTGTCACATAGTTTTATGTAATATGTCACATTAATTTATGTGGCCAGCCACTTAATTTTACGTGATATGTCACCTCATTTTATGTAATGTGCCACATTAATTTATGTGGCCAGCCAAAGCATTTTACATGATATGTCACCTCATTTTATGTAATATGTCACAGAATTGTATTTTTTTCCCCCAAGATGGCATCGCTGTAGCCGCTGCCGTTGGCAGGAGCTCTGTGCTCTTGTCATCCTTCTGTGTTCCTGATGTTTCCCTCTTGTTTTCATGTAGGATTTTTTGCCTTTTGGTTCGGGACCCTTTGGAACTGTGTGACAAGGGGTGCTTTTTTGGTGAACTTTTGGATCTTCCTCCCGGGAGCCATAGAGACCAGCTGCGTTTGGAGAGACTGGAGGCTGCGGAGCTGGCGCTGAGCGCCGGGATAGACATGCTTCACAGTGTCTCGGCTGAATGAGCAGGTATCGGACACCTCGGTCTCCTTGGAGGTATCCTCGCTCATCCATGCAGACTGGACACTGGCCGAGAGTTAGTGGGCGGCCGAGGATGGCGTCGGGTCTCTCTCTCTCTCTCTGGCCACACCAGCAGACGATGGCGTGTACATGTTTTTTTGTTTTTTTTGTTTTACTTTTGTGGCTGTGTGTAGAAGTGGCCGGTTGCATCAGCTCTGCTCTTTTTATGTCTTTAAATGTCCATTGTGTTCTTTGATGTTTCCCTCTTACACACGTTTATGTGTACTATGGCTATGTGTTTTTTCCCCCTTGGCCTTAGACCCCCTCTACATGAGCCCAGGCATAGACTGAATATTTTTTTTCTCATCTTTTTATGTAGTGTGCCACATTATTTTGTGGCCAGCCACATAATTTTACATAGACTGACCATAAGTCTATGTAAACCCCGCCCGGGCTGTCCGGGCGGGTTTTTTTAAATGCCTCAAATGTCCGGCCTTTTGAGTCAGGGTTGCGTGTATTTTCAATGTACGTCCAGGGTTAAGAAGGGTTTAAAAACAAAACAAAATGGGAAGTGTGCGCACGCAGCAGCATTCGTGAGGGAGAGGATTGATTGACATACTTGCTAACCCTCCTGATTTTCCCGGGAGACTCCTGAATTTCAGTGCCCCTCCCGAAAATCACCCGGGGCAACCATTCTCCCGAATTTCTCCCGATTTCCACCCAGACAAAAATTTTAAAGGCACTGCCTTTGCGTGCCGGCCCAGTCACATAATATCTACGGCTTTTCTCAAGTGCAAGTTAACGCAAGGCATACTTGTTCAACAGCCATACAGGTCACACTGAGGGTGGCCGTATAAACAACTTTAACACTGTTACAAATATGCGCCACACTGTGAACCCACACCAAACAAGAATGACAAACACATTTCGGGAGAACATCCGCACCGTAACACAACATAAACATGACAGAACAAATACCCAGAACCCCTTGCAACACTAACTCTTCCAGGATGCTACAATATGCTGTTTTTTTTCTTTCAAACTGTCATTGCTCAAAACATAATATTGAATCAAAATCAATGTTATTATGAATTATTGACCTATCCAAGGGTCTGATTACGTCACAACACACTTTGAAAAATATTTTTGGTGGAAGATTTTGCATGTTTTGTGTGTTTGCCATAAAAAAACATAGTTTTGTTTGACAAAAAAGGGCGGAAAACAAACAAACAAAAAAACAACATAAAAAAAACTAAAACATTTTGAAATGAGGAATAGATCTGAAGTAGATGTAGACTCCAGAGATTTAAGCGTTAAATACAAAATGTATGTATGCCCTGGCACACCATTATCATATTTTCATGACCGAAGCACTTTTATACTGAAATAAATACACCTACAACTTATTAAATAAAAAGATAGAAAAAAGTACCAGCAGCGGTAAAGTTTAGATCCATGAAGGAAAGAAAGTGAATGAATGCTTATGACTGAATAAATTTACATATGCATACAAATTTGTCTTCTTTTTTTATTATTTCTTTTAATGAATTAAGTAACGTTTATGACAACCTTATTCCAAAACACAATATAGAATGTGAGATATAACAGGACAATGCATACGTTTATCATTTGTTTTCAACACGCTTACAAAAAAGTGGGACCCCAAAAATTTACTGTGGGACCCCATTTTTATGACTTGATGGGGTCCATGGGACCCCATTTTGAAAATTTCTAGCGCCAACAATGCTGTCAACAGAGGAGAAAAAATGCTATATTTAAATAAATATATTATTTATAAAGCAAGTTCAAGTATCATTGGCAAATGTTCATCTAGTCCCTGCCTTGGCGTGCTGCCCGCCTTGGCACCTCTTTTTGGGATTTCAGAATATGGTCAGCCTATTTTACATGGTATGCCCCCTCATTTTATGTAATATGCCACATTAATTTATGTGGCCAGTCACATCATTTTACGTGATACGTCGTCTCATTTTATGTAATGTCACATTAATTTATGTACATATTACAAACTTGTAATGAATAATTCTCCCTAATAATATCCTACCCTAATACCCTACTGTGCAATATTACCCTTCGAGTGCAATATATACGTCCGACACTGAGTGTTAATACTTTATTACTCCGGTACTCTTGTTTTGTTCTGTATATTGTACAGTATTTTGTATATTGTACAGGTTTGCATATTGTTTTTATTGGATAGTAGTCTGTTTATTTCATTTCTTATTTCTACCTTTATAACTTCTTGTATGATTTATTTTTATTCCATATTTGTTTCCACTACCGCACCTTAAATTGGAGTCCTTAAAGTCGTTATATGCAAATATAATGACAATAAAGTCCATTCTATTGTATTATAAAATCTTTATGTTGTACTGTTAAAAAATGGCAGCTCGGTCGCCACAATTTTACCGTAATATTTGCAGTGTTTATATTTTATTTTTTACAGCATATCTAATAAAAAAATACATGGAATTAAATTAAATGGAATGAAAAAACTGTACTACTGTTTTTTTACGTAAAAATTCATGCAAGTTTTTAATACTGTAAAATCTAGAGTTGTTGTGTTTTATAGTGTATTATTACTCTATATTGAAAGTGGATTCTACTGTAAAAATGTTTTACTGTAAAATTTTTACATGAACAGTTTGTTGTATTACTTGCTTTGAAATCAAAAGTCAAGCAGTTATTTAATATCTTTATTTGAACAATAAAAATGGTTTTGAAATGTATGATGATATATTTTGTTTTATTATTAGAGATGATTAAAGTGTAAATATATGTAATTGTACACAATATATTCATTTTTGTAATACATTTATTAAGAAGAGATAAGGTACTTTATTTACAAATATTATTTTCACGCTTTCGGGGGCGTGGTTACGAGGGGGGAGTATATTGACAGCTAGAGTTCACCAAGTCAAGTATTTCATATATATATATATATATATATATATATATATATATATATATATATATATATATATATATCTATCTACATCCTGAAAATATGCAAACAAACTGTGTTTAGATAATTGATACTTCAAACTTGCATACATAAATATTAAGGAATATAACATAACTTGGCTTCTGAGAGTTTCAAAATGTATTGAATAAAATGCTAAAGTTGTTGATAAACAAGCAATTATTTTAATAATTAAATATGGTCATTTTAAATGAATTATTATGATAATTTAAAATCAATTATTTCAAATATGTTTATTTTAATGTATAATTCTATGGCTGGATGTAATAAGGAGTCACGAAAAAATACAAATAAAAATACAATTAATTTTGATGTTTTTAGCAAAATATAGTAAAAATTTATTTATTACTATTTTTTTTTAAAATTAATAAATATATTTATTTTTAGGTAAGATAAACATAATAATACAATTTATCTCTAGTCTGGATGATTTAGTTCTTGTCACCCTGTTGTCCTCCCGTCATGAAAAAAGGCTGTCCTCACTCACGTCCGCATGGAGCTGGAGGGAGCGTGGCTTCCAGCTCCGGCTGAAAATCGGGAGATTTTCGGGAGAATATTTGTCCCGGGAGGTTTTCGGGAGAGGCGCTGAATTTCGGGAGTCTCCCGGAAAATTCGGGAGGGTTGGCAAGTATGCCTTAAATGATCATGTTTACAGTGATTGTTTTATATGTATTTTTTATGTGTGTCGCTTTGGATAAAAGCGTCTGCCAAATACTTAAACATAAACATATATAAACAGCTGCAAGTCTTTATATCAGCTAAAGCCACCAATCTGTTTCACTGGATTCAGAATTATCATTATAGTTATTATTATGGTTACTGTTATGGTCATACTTTTGTTTGCTAGCGGCTACGATTTCAGTACTATTGAAGATCTTTGCTCCTTCTCAACTCTGTGGTAATATTATTTTCACAAAATACAACCAATAGTACGTTAATGTTAAATCTTACTTGTGAAAAGTAATCCCCCGATACCTATTTTCAACAGTCCGCTCATTTGAGCAGGAAAACGCTGAACACCAGCCCGGCATCTTTGTTTTCTACCTGTCAACTGTCTGTTAGGACTGCTCGCCGGCTCCTCATCACCACTTCAAGATGGCGGCCGAATTTCTCGCGTCACAGCAGCCAATGCTGCATCTACTTATAAGATGTCTATGGTTAGCTCCATCTTTTGACACTCTTCCTCCGACTCCCATCCTTACACGCTGCAATATTTCATTAAAAAACGCGGAAGTGATATTTTGACGCGGAAATTAATGTTCCTAAACGCGGATTGCCGCGGACATTACCGGTGCCTGAATATAGACATTTATCCGAGCTTATTTAATGGAGGAATGTAGTTAATCATACAACTAACTGGCACCCAGTGTTACTTAAAATACGTATATATTTAGAATCGAGAATCGAATCTGAAACAAATTGTTACCTCAAAGATTCACAGCCCTACTAATCAATTTTCTAAGCGTTCACTTGTTCACAACATTGAGAAGCAGGAAGTGAGCCCTCTAATGAAGGAAGCACGGTGGGGGCGCTGTTATCCCCTGAAACGTGTCCGCACTCTAAACACACAATCACGTGCCGGCAAAAGAGCAATTCATTGTGAAATACTTTTCCCCATCTTTAATGTATTTACAAGCATTTAACGGGCTCTGAAGTATTACAAGCATTTTGTCACAAGCACCCCCCTCCTGGCATTTGGCCGCTCCTTCCGCAAATGTCAGTTTTCCCAGGCTTCTAGAACGCAACACGCGAGATGCCGAGGGATCGGATGATGATGACTTTTCACGTCACGCATGCTTCCCTTTGGTCCACCCTGTTTCAAAGCAAACAGTGTAGGATGGAGGGAGGCTGTTTATTTTACAATTCATAATTTTGTTATTATATTGTTATTTCTGTTGTCGAGTTCTCACGTCCATATTTGCAGTCCTTAAAAAAATAATAAATTAAAGAGTCCAGAACCTATGCATCTTGTAAGTCTTTTTTCTTCAAAAGTAACAAAAAAAGTAAGTTAAAATTTAAAACAAAAATATTTTCTATGTATAATACATGTATTTAGTGCTTCCGCCGTTGGAATCCAAACTGAAAACTCCGGCATGTTTGCGAACTGTACCGCAGAAAAATAATTCCAGCTGTAAACAAGTCGTCCCGCTCGCTTGTTCCGCCGTCGCCCGCTTTAGTTGTCCTCCGACTCCTCCTCGGCCTCCCGCAGCCACGTGAAAAAGTCCGTTACGGACTTGAGGGCCACGCCTTTGCCCTCCTGCTCCGCGGCGTCCTTGCTGGATTCCCACATGCAGAAGGCCTCCTCCGAGATGACGTCCTCGTCGTAGAGGCAGTCAAAGAACATCCGCAGGAGGTCTGGTGCGCAAAGGGAGAAGTCACAGGAATTAACAGGATTGTCAACACTCAATATGAGTGTTTCTGGATTGACCTAACATGTAATTAGATGACAAGTGGGTCATACAAACTCAGGTAACCTAGCAATAGGGGTGGGCAAACAATTTTGGTGCTTCCAGAGGAACCACACGTAAAATGTACCGATTTCTGATATATCCCAGTTGCATGGGACGTCATGTCTGGTTGCCAGTGTTGGGTTAGTTACTGAAAACCACTAACTAGTTACAGTTACTAGTTACTTTATTTCAAAAGTAACTCAGTTACTTATACCAAAAATAATGCGTTACTGTGAAAAGTAACTAGTTACTTTTTTTTTTTAAAGCTCCCATTAATGCCCTTTTAGCCTTCATTTCAGAACTGTTATTGCACTGGAGAATAATACAATCTGTTGATCAACTTGACATGCATTTGCATCACTGAACTCTGCTAAGCAATGTGGTCTACATACAACACACAAAGACAAAGATATGTTTCAAAGGGCCAATTTATTTCAGGCCAGAACAAATTGACAAAATAATTTTAAATAGCTGCAACATAACATACATAAGTAACAAACAGCATAATAACAACATAGCTGTAAACCTGGCTTCACCTAAGGAAGGCACACGTGACATACACAAAGCCTAACCAGGCAGATTTGAATTGTTGTTTTGGGCAGTAGATGGGATCTTTGATCCAAGACACAACTTACATTTAACTCAAATGTTCTTTTCTTTGTGCTCGACAAAAAAAGAAGTGAGAATATCTCCATGTTAAGACACTCGACCATACTTGCCAACCCTCCCGATTTTCCCGGGAGACTCCCGAATTTCAGTGACCCTCCCGAAAATCTCCCGGGGCAACCATTCGCCCGAATTTCTCCCGATTTTCACCCGGATGGCACTGCCTTTAGCGTCCTCTACAACCTGTCGACGCGTCTGCTTTTTCACCATACAAATAGCGTGCTGGCCCAATCACATGTTGTATGTGGCTTCTGCATACACATGGAAGTGACTGCAAGACATACTTGATCAACAGCCAGGTCACATGGTGGCCGTATAAACAACTTTAACACTGTTACAAATATGCGCCACACTGTGAACCCACACCAAACACAAGACAAACACATTTCGGGAGAACATCCGCACCGTAACACAACATAAACACAACAGAACAAATACCCAGAATCCCTTGCATCCCTAACTCTTCCGGGCTACAATATACACCCCCGCTACCACCTAACCCCGGCCACCTCAACCTCGGCCCCCCACACCTCAACCCCCCCCACCCCAATCTCCCGAATTCGTAGATCTCAAGGTTGGCAAGTATGCACTCGACACGCCCCGCCCCTCCCCTCCCTTCCCCTCCCTTCCCCTCCCCACACCCAAACACACACAGAGCGCGCCTCCGGCTTGTGACACAAGAACATTCAGAAGGACGACACTGCAGTGCTCCAATAAAACACACTCAGATCTTCTGTTTCTATCCGATACTACATAAAACATAACGCAGTAACGCATCATAATTACTGAATATAAAAAATAACACGTTAGATTACTAGTTACCGGCGAAACTAACGGCGTTACAGTAACGCGTTAGTCCCAACACGTTTGGTTGCAGAGCGGCTCAAGTAGGCATTATTTCCAAATTTGCCAATCAAAAAATACAACTAAAATGCACGTTATAATCAAACAGCTGGTTTGTAAGAAGTAGGCCGTTTACAGTATAAACATTTTGTAGAGCTCAACAGAAGACAAAAGGGTCGAGCTCCTATCTTGCTGGTTGTATTGTACCATATGTCCCGCTCAGAAATCTACTTTCTAAGAACTCCGGCTTATTAGTGATTACCAGAGCCCAAAAAAAGTCTGCGGGCTATAGAGCGTTTTCTATTGGGGCTCCAGTACTCTGGAATGCTCTACCGATAACAGTTAGAGATGCTACCTCAGTAGAAACATTTAAGTCCCATATTTAAACTTATTTGTATACTCTAGCCTTTAAATAGACCCCCCTTTTAGACCAGTTGATCTGCCGTCCCCACATCTGTGGTCCCCTCCAAGGTTTCTTGTTGTCCCCATTGGGTTGAGTTTTTTCTTGCCCTTATGTGGGATCTGAGCCAAGGATGTCATTGTGGCTTGTGCAGCCCTCTGAGACATTTGTGATTAAAGGCTATATAAATAATTTTTGATTGATTGACAAGACTGGTAAACTTTTGCCTATCTTTCACAATCCTTATGTAAGACAATTCACAATTTTTTAAATGCATTCTAAGTCGTTAAATACGACACGTGGAGCTACTAGGAGTACTCTGTTCAGCCCAAAAAGCCCTCTAAAAAAACATCCAAAAAGCACCAACTAATACTGCAATTACATGTCGTGACCTGAATATATTAGCGACATTGTTAACTAGCGTATAGGGGTGTCAAAAAAATAGATTTTCAAATTAATCGGGAGTCTTATTTGCAACGATTCTAAATCAATTAAAAATAAAAATAAAATACATTTTCAATCTGTCCTGTCCGGCCACTCAGACAAACCATATTGTTGATGTAGATGATCTATATCTGCTGTACATATGTACTTTAGAAAAGAGAAGTGTTGGATACTTACCTGTATACCTTGTTTGTATTTGACTTTCTTAAGTGTTTGGCTAGAATTTTACTGAACAAAACCAGTTTTCTTTTAAGTAATACAGAAAGGGATCAAATATGTGTATTTATTTTATGGAGGATTGTAGTTAAAAGTGAAAAAGTTAACAGACCAATGATTGTCACACAGACACTAGGTGTGGTGAAATTATTCTCTGCATTTGACTTATCCCCCATGTTCACCCCCGTCAGTGGCCGCGCTCGGGGATCATTTAACCCTCAATTCCAACCCTTGATGCTGAGTGCTAAGCAGGGAGGTAAAGGGTCCCATTTATTTTTTTATAGTCTTTGGTGTGACTCGGCCGGGGTTTGAACACACGACCTACCGATCTCAGGGCGGACACTCTAACCACAAGGCCAAACAGTGATTTTGAATGGAGAATCGATTCTGAATCAAATTGTTACCCCAAGAATGGAATGGTGTGGTGCCAAAATATCCACAGCCCTATTAGCTTGACATCATTAGCCAGCAATCTGCTGCATCACAAAAGTGGTGAAAGTAAATTGTAGATTATAAATCATGCCTTTCACCCGGATAGTAGAAGGTTGTGGACATAAACTCAGAAGTTGGTCATGGGACATTCAACTTAGACCCGGAGATGGCGAGGAAGACACAAAAAGACACTTGTCGACGGCAACTTTTATTTTATTTTTTTAACCCTTTGTGTGGATTCTGACTATTTCTTCATGTAAAGGGGAATATATAAACATCCCATCAGTATTTTTCCCAGTGAGAGCAGACATTGTACAGTTTTGTTATGTTCATAGTCTGTATATCTTGTTTAGCACTTAGCAATACTGCTACATGATGCTCATAAGATTCAACTCTTGGGGGTAACAATTTGATTCTGAATCGATTCTCCATTCAAAATCAAGACTTTTTAATAACATTGGCCTGTTTTATGATTAACTACATTCCTCCATAAAGTAAAAACCAGCTCTGATACATTTCTACATTACTTTAAAGAAAACTGTCTTTATTTAACAAAATGCTTCCCAAACATTTAATAAAGTCTTATACAGATAACATAAGTATCCAACACTTCTCTTTTCTAAAGTACATCTGTACAGCAGATATAGATAATCTACATCAACATAATGATTTGTGTGAGTGGCTGGACAGGACAGATTGAAAAAAATACAAATTATATATATATATATATATATATATATATATATATATATATATATATATATATATATATATATATGTATATATATATATATATATATATATATATATATATATATATATATATATATATATATATGTATATATGTATACATATATTTGCTACAAATAAATTTTTTATACCCCTGATGATTAGTGTTTGACCAAGCTGCATCTGTTTAGCACACAGCTAAAACTTGTAGATCATCCTCCTTATATTCAGGCTCAGAAATATATGTTTCTGGATCATCATTTGTCCCAAAGTAGTCTTTGTTGTTTCTCATCAAGTCTGCCATGTAATAGTCTTTTTGTTGTTGCTGTTGTTGAAGGGAAAGTGAACGTTGTGATGAGTCTGTGAAATAACTTACTTTCATATGTTTAAAATGATCAAAATACATAAATACTACATGTTATTATTTTGAAACCAAAAGAGCAATCAACATTCAGTCCAAAAAGGAGAGAAAGAAACAGAGTTCCACTTTGAGTTCCTTCCCTTGTAGCAGCTGTGGTCGATTGTGTGCATCGCAAATTGGTCTTCACTCTCACATGAGGACCCACCTTGGCAAATGACTTGTCTGCCTACTCATCTGTCGCGTAGACAGGAGATTCCAGTACTACATGACAAATATACTAACATCGTGTATATATTACATGTTATTATGAATTTTCTTACATTACATATATACTTACATCATGTATATATTACATGTTATTATGAATGTTACTACATTACATATATACTTACATCATGTATATATTACATGGTATTATGAATGTTACTACTTTACATATATACTTACATCATGTATACATTACATGTTATTATGAATATTACTACATTACATATATACTTACGTAAATATAATATAGACTTAGACTTCCTTTTTATTGTCATTCAAATTTGAACTTTACAGCACAGATAAGAACGACATTTCGTTACATAAGCTCATGGTAGTGCAGGATAAAAAAGCAATAAGGTGCATATATAAATAAATAAATATATATAAATAATATATATAATATATATATATATAATATATATATATAATATATAATATATATACTTACTATATAAAACGATGGAGGGCTTTATAGGCGGACTAGAGTGACTGCCATTGGTTCCATTGTTAGCTGACTTTTGCTAACCTTTTCTATGACTTAGAATGGATACAATAGAAAAACATATATGATTGTGAATGATGGGCAAAATTCCCAAAATAAGTGCAGTTCCCCTTTAATGGCAAAAACTACTTCCTGACTACAGCAACACACTGAGGATGAACTGAAATGAATTAATACGTGCAAATGAGACTTGATAGCTGAACAGAACATTAACATTTAAATTAAAGATATGTTATTATGCAGTATATTAAAATTTTTACCACATGTAGAAAGACTTAAGTAGTAAAAATGGGAAGTGTGGCTGACGTGTGGGTTGAAATGTGAGCCACAGCTATCCCTACCTCATTGAGCAGCAAATAAAGAGCACTTACTAGCAGGCTGATCCAAGGCGACTATCAGCGCCTGAAGTGCATAAAGTGCTTGCAGCTGTCGCTCAGTGTCTAAGTTCAGGTACTTGTGTAATACAGGCAACCTCCTCTGGATGATGGCCGTGTCCACTCGACAGTTGGTGCTGACGTCTGCATGGGGGGAGGGGAGAGGAAGTGAGGAGAGTCCAGTTCGTCCCAGCGAAGTAGGTGGTGCTTACCTTTCACAGCCGCCTTGCACACGGCCGTCATTAGCGCCCTCAGGAAGGGGGAGGAGCTGGTCTGATGTTCATCCAGGTTTGCCTGCACACACACAGTTGTTACCCCAACTTTTCATCTAGGTCTTCCTGTTTCCTGTCAACGTGACAAATGTCTTCATGTCAGCGGCAAACTCCAGTTTGGGGGTGCCACAAATATTCACATGTGCTGCCGAGGAATAAATCTGTCGACAGTCGTGACGTCATCTCTTGTGCTTCTCCACTGTCAAGTGTGGCAATATTTTCCCCATTCTTAGTAAAACGATGAATACCTTGCTCATTTTATGACACTATATCTGTGATACGGGAGCTTTAAAGGCGGACGAACATCTGACATCTGGAGGTAAAGTGTACTTTGTTAGCTAACAAGTGTGAGATGAAGTTGTGTGAAAAATAGATTTAACTCTCATTTCAGCCAAAATCCGCCTGCTAAACTTTGTCTACATCAATTCAAGGCAGCATCAATTTGCAATGCAATGAAGAAAAGTATAATAACAATCGCACACATGTATGTATCATAAGATTAATACAATCCATTACATTGTTAAGAATTAATCAATACAACCATTTTATACATTGAGTCTTTTAGAGTGCTAAAAATGCCGGGAGTTAATCAATAATCAATATATCAGTGTGCAGATTTTTCAACACATCATCACAAATGCTTGATTCTTTTTGAGCAAGTTAGTTTTGTTATTTTGTCATTTGTTGCTTTTTAAAAAAAAACAACATACACTTATTTTATTTTGCACTTTTCCTGTCCTTACTTTTAAATGGACAACACTTAGATAGTTATTGACATTTTTAACAGCATATTTACAGTATAAGAACATATTTATGAACAAATGAGTCATTGTTGTTACTAAGCACATGCCTAAAAATATCTCCAGCTGAATTTAAAAGTTGATGCCAAATTAAAGCACTGTGTACGCTTTATTATCCGATTAGTCGACTACTCGTTAAGATAGCCGATGACCAGTCCAAATAGTTGTTAGTTGCAGCCCTACATCCGTTTGTGTTTTACTTATTCACAATCAAATTGAAATATTTCCCTAATGAGGGTTACTTATTTTTACACTTGCACCATGGTAAATGTTATGTAACACCTTGCCCGGTTTTGGGATGGCGTTAGGCCTGAATTCTTCTGGGCAATATATTGTCCCACAAATTATAGCCATTAAATGATATTATTGTCAGCATGATGTGGAGACCACATTAAGCACAAATGTCATATTATTATTATTAATAATACTACAATTAAGCTTTTTTTTACCACTGTTATTGGAAAGTTAGGAACTTTTGACTATCTTAAATATGTAAACAACCGAGTTTCTTACCTCCGCCAAAGATGTTATGTGTTCCAGGGTTTGTTTGTTAGCAACATAAATCAAACAGTTATGGACAGATTCTGATATTTGCAGGAAATGTCCAATAAACACTTCCTCTTATCTATGACGAGTACGAACACACATCACCACGCCCCTGTGCAGAGGATTCTGGGAGATGTCGTTCATTTTCAAATTCACTAAAGAGCCAAAAAAAAAACTACACTCACCAAGTTTTTGTTTGATACGGTCACACGTCGCAGCAATAATGTGAAAACTTTAAAACCAAAAATAACGCGGCACTTACAAAACCGTTACAACCCTATTTAACTATGATTAAGTGAGCATCTTTCAAAATAAACACCCATATCCGTAATTTAGGCACAGATTGTATTGTGAAGGCTCAACGCGATGACAATTGAGAAAAAGAGACGGCCAGGAGGGTTCAGCAAAGTCGACTTTCAAATACCTCCACCCAGTCAAAGATCTCCTCGTCGCTGGCCATATCCTCCAGCAGGAGCCGCTCCAGCTGCCGGCTCAGCTCTTCTGGGGACAAAGTCTTCTTGGACAGAGCAGCTTCAGGGCCCAAAACGTCCAACAGGATGGACTCCAGCTTCTGCGCCAGAGGGAACAAGAGTCTTCAATGAGCAGCCCCCAAAAGCAGGTTGACAGAAGTGCAAAGAGCACCTGTTGCGAGATAAAGGCCTGGACGTCTTCTCCCTCTGGCAGAAGGTCAGTCCAGCTGAGGCCGGCTTCTCTCCACAGAGACCCCACAGCTCTATGGCTCTGCAGTTGACAATGAGTGTTAATTTGTCATGGAATAATGTATAGATAGGAACAAGATTTGACTGAGGAGTGGCTCAGATCCATCAAAGTGCGGCAGGGTACTCAAAACTAGGGCTGGACCATTATGGCAAAAATCATAATCACAATTATTTTGATTGATATTGTAATAACGATTAATTACACAATTATTCATTAACTTGAAAACATGAGTATTTATTGTACTAGCAAAACACAACTTTAAACCAACATATATAAATGAATAAACCACAACAAGTAAAATAATAGTAATAACACTTTATTTAAATAACAATAACAATAGCAATATAAAACAATAATATTCCGTTTTTAGTTTTCCATTTATTACCTTTTACATTTATTTTACCACCATAGAGTGAGTGCTTCTTGTGTCAAATAAAATGTATTTGGAAAATTGTGAGCAGTATTTTAGGTCAAAGCATAACAATTGTGTAAATGTATCAGTTAAGTTAAATTTAAGTTCATTATTCTTGTGTGAGGTACTTTTTTGAAACCTTTAATTTTTTAGCGCAGCCAGACCAGACCGGATGTTGCACACAGTGTTATTATTGTGAAAGGGGAAGTGTGCTGTTGTGCTCAGCTTGACGTATAAAGGCGAACTGAGGCTGTTAAAAAAAAGAAAGAGCGCGTCCCAAGTTGTGACTACTGTCGTGTTTGTACATTGATCTTACATGGATGATGTCGTTCACAACAACACAAACAGATGACATGTGTTGTGTGTGTATGATTGTTTGCACATTGATGTTACATCCATGATGTCGTTCACAACAACACAACAGATGAGATGTGTTGTGTGTGTATGATTGTTTGTACATTGATGTTATGTCCATGATGTCGTTCACAACAACACAACAGTTAGATGTGTTATGTCCAATGTTCCCTCTAATTATTCATGTGTGTGAGCAAACGCAAAAACTCCCTGAGCATTCAGTGGAGCCCATGTGAGCAACATCAGACGTGCACACTGTGGCTACACCAGCAGCACACCTGTCCCAAACCTGACCAAATAACAAGTTAAATCTCCATCCATCCATCTATTTTCTACCGCTTGTCCCTTTCGGGGTCGCAGGGGGTGCTGGAGCCTATCTCAGCTGCATTCGGGCGGAAGGCGGGGTACACCCTGGACAAGTCCCCACCTCATCGCAGGGCCAACACAGATAGACAGACAACATTCTCTTATTATTATAATCAAATGACAGCATTCATTTCCATGAGGTTATTTTCTAATATAAGTGTTTAGGCCCACTTACAATGACAGTAACAAAAAATATTGTTTTTCATGAACTGTGTACTTGTATTGTTTGTCTGGTTGGAGGTCCTGCTTTGGACATGATTTGTACCCCTTTCAGACATTGCATTTAGTTCCCATTATTACATTCACATGTTGCACAATGAGATGTAAGCAGGGGATCATGTGTACATTCCTGCAACTTCCTGTTTGTAAAAAATATATTTTTATTAGTATTTATTTAATATACTAACAGCATTTCATGATTAATATTTATAAATTAAGATTCCTAATAAATGACACTAGAATAAGCACACATTTGATTGGTAAATCATAGTGTAACGACCTGGAATTACACTTTATGTGTGGTGTTGGAGTTGTCCGACTTTTTGTGTGGCTGTAAACGCATCACTGGCTAAGTGCCATATGTGCATGTGTTGGCGCAAGTGAGAAAGAGCAAGCGGCTGCTGTTGATATAACAAAGTTGGTTTTGGTCTGGTTTGTACTGCAGAAAATGACCAGTTTTGCTAGATATAATTTCTTTTACTAATGTTTTGTTGATGTGTTTATGGCCGACAATAAAGAGTTTTGCTCAGTAAAGTGATCGATGGAATTCATGTCCTCAAAGCGTCTCGACAGACGTTACAATATTTGAACAACGATGACGAAAACTGTTTTCTCTGTCGTGTCGAAAATTGAAATGCGCTTATTTTTTTATTTGATTTTGTGCGTGGGATAGATTTGCCGTGCGCAGAGGACGCTTGAGCAGTGTGCAATTGCACAGGCGCGCACCTTAGAGGGAACATTGGTTGTGTCTGTATGATTGTTTGTACATTGATGTTACATCCATGATGCCGTTTATAACATGGGTGTATGGGTTGTTCTTGCTAGCTTTAGCATCCTAGTTTAGTCGCTGATTCAAGTGACCGCCTCCACATTGTTGAGGACGGGGCAGTTGAGTGTTTCGGGGATGAATGAGCGCTACCAGACATTATTTTCCCAACCAAATGTTACGTCTTCTCACAATGACAACATTTCACTTACATTTATGTCAATTTCCCTGATATTATTTTGCGTTTATCAGTGGATTCTGTTTTATTAGCCCATTCAGCGACTCCGTCCGCTGTTACGTCAACGCAGAAATCATATGCCTTACTTTTTTGTTGGGTTCAGTGATTATTGATTAGGCATACTAGTGATGTGTCAAACAATACGGTAAGATACCAAACTTCTAGTAGCCATGCTTTTTTTCACTCATCTGCTCCGCCTCTGTTCCACCGTCACAAGCTCTGGAATTTGCATGCACGTTGCGCTGCCCATTAATCCTTTTTTATGATCGTGAGAAGCCATAACCAAAATCAAAATTCGATGAATTGTCCAATGTACAACTCTATAGTATGTATATTGTAAATAAAGAAAACATGCTTACCATGTGTTTGCATAGTATGTGCAGTATTTCAGATATGAGGACTCCTGCTCTTCCCACAGGGAGCAGGGGTTTGCTTAATTCACTGCGGGGATACACAAACACAGACTTTAATGTGCACCAGGAGAAAACTAACAACAAAGTCAAATCCAAAGGTTGTAAAAGGTACCTGAAGAGCTCTCTCATAGAGAAGGCCCCCTCCCTCAGCACCGGGCTGAGCAGCTGGGCCAGGTACAGCCAGATGTGAGGAATGTCAATGGCCATGTCGTCCGCCTGCTCCAAAATGTCAGAAAACCTTAAGACACAAGGAAGGGCACTTATTTCTGCTGCAAAATAACGGTTTGGTGCCGTTTAGAAAAAAGGTGTTTGGGCAATTCTCATTTTCCTATCGAAAATGTCACATGGAACCCTATTCGTGTACCGTAAACACAAGAGAACTAGCAACACTTGCAGTATTCAATAAGTGAAAATTGGCTGCTTGGAAACCAAAACTGTAATCATAATCGATAGGCTACTGGTATAAATGAAAGTGTAAATATGTACTTTATCAATTATTTGATCTATTTGTGAAATCCACAAGGTACATTTGTGACAGTGTCTACAGCACCATGTTTGGAATGTTACATATTTGAGATTTCAAATCTGTGTGCTTGTTTTAAATGTGTTTGTCTCAATTTTGACATCGGCTCGCCTGGGGACTGCCGATGGAAATTAGACATTGGCTATAATCTCACATATTTACATGTCAAATGTTCATTTATATGTATTGTCCCTTTTAAATAAACTAAATCTCTCACAAGCGACCTTTTTCAGGCAATGTGAGCACAGCACCGAATGGTAGCAGTGTGAAGGTAACCATAGAACCAACTCATACTAATGTAATTAATAAAATGTATTTTACTGTACGACAAGCAACATAACTATAAAACACCTTCCTGTTCCCTCTGTCAAGGCAATCAATCTACTTATGATTTGACACTTTGGTTTAAAGGGGTCATATTATCATTATTTTTCTACACGTAAACATTTCCTTGTGGTCTACATAAAATATAATGGCCAAAATGTTGCATGGATTTTGTTTTCCAGACCACCTGTCTCTTAAGGATGTGCCGTTTTGTGGACAATCTTATTTACGTGCCTCCAGTACGACAGCGTCTTCTATCCTGTCCTATCCTATCAGCCATGCTGTAGTTTTTAGCGCTTCCATATCAAGTCTGCTGACAGATATAAGTTACAACTATATGCTAATTTAGGTTAGAAATGGAGGATGCATGTGCATGTATAAGCCAGTCTGCCTTACAAGGGGATAGAGACAAAGAAGGAACTCAGTGACTACAATGGCAGACTTGAGCAAGACTATACCACATATTGAGATATCCACTGAAGTCACATGTTGGTAAATGTCACAAGTCAATGGGCCCGTTTACACTGCACTGCACACCAAATCTGTTTTTTTGCCCCCATTGTTTGGCATCAGATTCAGACCACATCAGGAGGTAGTTTGAATCAGATTGGAATCTGATCATTTCAAATGTGACTTCAGTCTAAATGCAATGCGACCTGAAAATGACTTTTTCGTCATCTTTGGGCGAGCTATGTCATTCATGTGCGCCGGGAAAGATACAGCCGCCAGCGGAAATGGATATTTAATTAAGACACCTGGTTTTAACAACGCATCACTTGTTAATAGTGCGCTAATAATATGCTACATGTAATATATGAATATACTGTATATTTTGATTAGGAAGAAATAGCGATTGTTGAAAGACAGAAATGTATTTATTTCTTTACAATTACAAACAATTTCCATTTTGGATCAATAAAGTTTGTCTAATGTGAGTTGATGTCCGTGTCTCCTCAACTTAACAGCCATTAAAATATTACAAATATATTACACACTATATACATCCATTCATACGTTATATTAATTTGCTTTATTTTCATGTAAAAACATTCATTTTTAAGGTGTTTTTTTTTGTAGCAGTAGCAAATTCCTCCCGGTCAACTTCCATTGTTTTCACTTTATCGAAGTGCGCATGCAAGTGACGTCGAGGCCACATTGGGGCCACATTGGGGTCACATTAGGGCCTATGCGCGTCTACACTGGAGTCTGATAAAAATCACATTTTACTTGCAGTGTTAACGGTCAGTTGGAAAAAAATCAGATCTCCAAAAAACCCAATGAGGGCCACTTTGGCCTGCAGTGTAATTAAGTCTTGTTTGGAACAAGACAACATTGATTTACACATTATTATTCAATGCCTTCTTGAATTCACATTTTCTGCTCTTCTGGGGATCCCAAATAGACAAAAAGAAGAACAAGAAAAGTGGGTTTTGCATGATAGATAATAAATGGTGACCTATGATTACACTGATCTACATTTAACAAACCTCCTGGTCTACATCTTAACCTTTTTAACCTCGGGGCCCAACTTTTCCACTACAGCCCACTCAAATATTAACTCTCAACTAGTAATCTTACTCTTGATTTTAATGGTATTCAATAATTCTATCAAACCTACTTACAGTTTAACAGGATAAACCTTGTCAAATAATTAAACATTATCAAGCTTTGGGTCAGGCTGATTACAAAAATAAATGGTTATCAAATATATTGCAAAAGAAGGGATACACAAAACTGATGAAAAACACATTTACATACAACTACGCAGTGCTAAAATAAATACATTTTAACTTAAGAACAAACAATAATAAAATATATGTTTCTTAAATAAACTACGGTAAACTAAAATTTCACTGCAAATGAAAATACAGCTTGACCACTTTAGTCTTATTTTTTGCGCTTCAGAAACTTCTCTATGACTTTACCTCCAGACTTCTTTTTTAGATATTATCATTACTGCCACAAATCGTGGAAAAGTGTATTACAACTGAGTACCGCTGCAACCAACGGACCACAGCTGAGAAACAGATATTTTTTTGGCGGCCAACTTATTGTTAAGAAACACTACATAAAATTAATTGGATATGGTTTGGTGTAAATTTTGCTTCACAGTTCACTTTTTCCTTGGCGTTAAGCAGTTAATCCAATTTCAAACTGGCCCATGTTGACAAAACAGTCCCGTGTGAAATGTCATGGAGAGATATTTATTTCACAGACATCAGAGCAGGCGGGAGGGAATTAAAGGAGGTGGAATAACAAACGAGGCTGCAGACTGCAGTCTCGGCTCGGCAGAGGGGAAGGAAGCTGACCAAGAGCATGTACAAGGATGCTCACTGTTGAAAAAAGACTGTAAAACACAGCATTTAAAGCGTGCAAGCTCACAACACACACGTTTCAAACCTTAATCTTTGTGATTTACTCAAAAAACAACAACTGTATTTGTCTGCACGAATACCTTTACATTTTACCTACAGTGTATTTAAATAATACATGATGAATGCCATTAATCTACTTCTGATTTGACGCTTTGGCATTGTTTAAAGAAGTCATATAATTTTTTTCTACATTCCAAACAATTCCTTGTGGTCTACATCAGTGGTCCCCTACCACCGGTACCGGTCCGTGGATCGATTGGTACCGGGCCGCACAAGAATAAAAAACAAAACAAAAAAACAACTTTTTTTTAATTTTTTTATAAATTAAATCAACATAAAAAACACAAGATACACTTACAATTAGTGCACCAACCCAAAAAACCTCCCTCCTCTATTTACACTCATTCGCACAAAAGGGTTGTTTCTTTCTGTTATTAATATTTCTGGTTCCTACAATATATATCAATATAGATCAATACAGTCTGCAGGGATAGTCCGTAAGCACACATGATTGTATTTTTTTATGACAAACCCCCACCCCCCCCCGGTCCGTGGGACAAAATTTCAAGCGTTGACCAGTCCGCATATACAAAAAGGTTGGGGACCACTGGTCTACATAACATGTAATGGTGGTTCTGTTACATAGATTATGTTTTACAGACCATCTTCAAGGTGCTTTCTGACCGTATCTTTAGGATGTGCCGTTTTGTGGGCAGTCCTATTGACATGCCTACACTTTGACAGCGTCTTCTCCCGGCAGCCATGTTGTAGTTTTTTTAGCCCTTCCCTAGCGAGTCTACTGACAGATATAAATTCACCTATTGCTTGTATTCTGTCACGTGACTTCTTCCAGGAAGTGAAAAGCAGTGGTGGTCGACCCAGCCAAGATGGCTGTTGTACAGCAAGCAGCGCGCAAACTGAGTACACAAGGTGCCTAGATCTTCCGAGCAAAAAAATCCAACTATGCAATGGAATAGATCTATACTTTATCAAAAAGAGATTTGTCGAGTTATCAAGGATTATACGTTGGCCGCGTTCTCAGACATATAGA
Source organism: Nerophis lumbriciformis (assembly GCF_033978685.3). Lineage (NCBI taxonomy): Eukaryota > Metazoa > Chordata > Actinopteri > Syngnathiformes > Syngnathidae > Nerophis > Nerophis lumbriciformis. The sequence continues at coordinate 43,152,755 of NC_084550.2, read as the reverse complement.
ACTATTGTGCTCCAGACATGATTCTACACGACAAAACAGATGAAACTTGGAAAAGCATGGAGGTCTACAACTTCTTTGTGTGTGTCTGGGTCGAGGGCATTGGTATCAAGACTCTCCTGGATAAATATGTATTGTTTTTGTAAGGATAAGGTTGCATTTCATGATTTAACTTCACGTCTACTTCCATGTTTGTTGTTGTTGTTGCACACGCCAGTTACGAGTAGTGTTTTTATCAAAATATAACTATAAATGTCAACATTGTGTATGTGCTGAAAGATTCATTTATGATTGTTTATCAAAATATAACAATAAATGTAAACATTGTGTATGTGCTGAACGATTAATTTATGATTGTCAAAATATAACTATAGATGTCAACATTGAGTATGTGCTGAAAGATTCATTCATGATTGTTTATCAAAATACAACTATTGATGTCAACATTGTGTATGTGCTGAAAGATTCCTTTATGATTGTTTATCAAAATATAAATAAAGATGTCAACATTGTGTATGTGCTGAAAGATTCATTTATGATTGTTGTCTTTGGTAAAGACTTAACTCTTAGGTTTTGCTCACATTTGATTTCTTTTTTTGTTTAGATTCGCAGAGTTGGTGCTTTTCGAAACACTCGTAGCAAACAAGTGTTTAAGAAATACAAATAATATCAAGATAATACTTAAATGGGAAATAATAAACGTTAAAAGTATATCAAACAAACCTTTAACAAAGTGGTCACGGCAAACTTGTGCATTCTTCCACTCTGCTCCCTTGGACTGGAGTGTGAGCTGCTTTTCTTGTCGTTGTTTTGTAAAATCTTGCACTCCTCTGCCCTTTTTGATTACCTCTCGAGGAACTCTGAAGAGACGTTTATCCTTTTCACTATTTGAACGATTCGTACAGCCGAAAACAACACAAGCATAGGGTATTTTTTATTGAAGAAAGGATAAATGCCGCCCTGTACCCATTGTGAACAGAGCTAGCTTGACCACCATGCATATTTAATGGACGGGATGTGAGCTGGACGTGACGTCAGTAACATCCAAGAAGTACGCTACTTTGTATTTGAAAAGGCAACAGCGGAGGATGCATGTGCATGTACAAGCCAGTCTGCCCCACAACAAGAGGACAGAGAAAAATAAGGAACTTATTGACTGGACTGAAATGGTGCAAAAGCCTTTTGGGTAAATTCATACCATCTATGGACGCTGACATCACCAATGAGAAGAACGTCACAAATGATGCAAATTCGGCTTTAGAGGAAGTATGAAAGAAGGCAACATTGTTATATAAACATCTCCAACACGCCTCATTGGTTTGATTTCAAATTTTGGGGACTTATGCAGTTCATGAATACATAAAAACAGGTACCAATTGGTAAGAAAAGTTGGTTTTGCATTATAGGTCCCCTTTAACACAAGTATCCCACATTGTAGCAACATTTATAGAGGAACATCCTCATAGTTCTCTGCTAGGCCAACATAAATTGAGTAGTGTAAGGAAAGGAAGTGGACTGACCCTTTGTAGAACTGCTGTTTTGGCAGGGTTCCCTGCTGCACCAGCTGGAAGAAGAGCTGGCCCATGTGGTCCCGTGTGATCTGACTGCGCTCCAAGGTCGACTCCACCCCGACGCGCACAAACACATGCAGCTGGGGTCCCGAAACCAGCTCGGCCACACACTGGACAGCTTCCTGCAGAGGAGGCGACAACGGTCAAAGGAAGGATCGTTGAGGGAAGTTTGTGAATCTCAGCACCTTATAGTCATTGATGTGGAGGAACTCGTCAACGATGGACTTGGACTTCCTCTCCATCTCCTGCTCGGACAGGACTGGCCTCTCCAGTGCCTGTGTGGCCTGCTCAGGTTTGACTGTGCCAGTAACACAACAGCAGTGTCAGTCTGCTCTTATCTTGTGTAACTTGTCAAGTTGACCAGCCTTTCTCACCCAGTTCTTGGATACTGCTGCACTCCAGCTCGGGCTTGTCCTCAGTGACACTGGGTCTCTGGGGCTCGGCTGCTGGGTATTCCTTCTCCTTACCTGCCTCCTCCATAGTCTGACTGTCTCGCAGGTCCTTGGAGCTGTCCCCCCTGTTGAATGAAGCGGGCCTGGATGTTACTGGCGCAGCGACGTGTGGTTTATCGCTACGGTCTTTGGCTGTGCTGCATAGACTGCTGGAAAGAGCACAAATAGTCATATATTAGACAGAAAGGTGCATATGAACAATAACAAGATCTGATAGCTCAGTTACAGCTCATTTTATTACCTCTTCTGTTTTATTACTTATTCTGTGTTATATGTTTTATGTTGCACGATTGCACCAAGAAAAATTCCTAGTTTGTGAACCCGTTCTCAAACAATGGCAATAAAAAACTATTCTGATTCTGATTCAATGGAGACCCCGTACCTAGACCTATGAACAGGTCATTTGTGGTTCATGCTTATATTTGCAGCAGTCCTATATAAACTTGTAGTTTTCTGTTGCACAAACCAATCAGGTGCACCGTATGAGTACACAGCCAGTTTGTTGTGTGTGGAGGGAGGAAGAAAGCTGCGGCATGTCCAAAATGCAAGGTCTTACAACAGTGATGTTATAAGGGGTGTTAATGAGTTCAGATTGTTTTATTTGTGCAAATGTAGTTTGGCCAAAATAGTTGCAAATTCAAAATGATCATACTCAAACATTTTACTTGGTGTTTTCTATTATTCGCTGTATTTAGGTGTTTCCCTCCTATTTCAGACATTTTTAATGCAATACAGTGTATCTGGAAATTATTTACAGCGCTTCACATTTTGCACAATTTGTTATCTTACAGCCAAATGGAATACATTTAATTTTCCCCTCAAAATTCTACACAATACCCCGGTAGTGTTTTAGCTACTTCTAAATCACTAATCCTGGCCTACATGGCGACAAATATAGTACGTTTCTTACAAGTATCATTATCACTGCAGGACGAGGAATAGCTAAACATGCTTCATTACACACCGTAGAAGGATACAATAGTTCGCCGCTAACAGCAAGCAAGCACACATGAATGTAAACAAATGCCTTGGGTGGATCTACACAGACATCCACTGTAAAGATACCAAGTACAAGAGCGTGTCTAGTCGAGGGTTCCTGGTTCGATCCCTGGCTTCCGCCATCCGAGTGACGTCCGTTTTGTCCTTGAGCAAGACACTTCACCCTTGCTCCTAAAGGGTCGTGGTTAGGGCAGCTCCCACCATCAGTGTGTGATTGTGTGAGTGAATAAGTTAACACTCATTTACCATTTTTATTATCACAAATTATTTTGTCTCTTTTATTGTTTATATAGGAAAAACTGGTCAGGGAACTTTAATTATGTAACTACTTGGTATCGAATCGATACCTACATTTGTGGTATCATTCAAAACTAATGTAAAGTATACAAACTACAAAAGGAATGAGTGATTATTACATTTGAACAGAAGTGTAGATACAACATGTTAAAACAGAAAATAAGCAGATATTAACAGTAAATTAACAAGTAGATTAATAATACATTTTTACAGTCTGTCCCTCATAATGTTGACAAAATAATAGGTAGATAAATGACACAATATGTTACTGCATACGTCAGCAGACTAATTGGAGCCTTTGTTTGTTTACTTACTACTAATAGACAAGTTATCTAGAAGTTTACTTTCCTATTTAATGCCATAATTATTTTTTGATTACAGTAAGAAACGTATGTTTACTGTATGATCATATTTTCTGTTAAAATAAAGCCAATAATTAAATGTCTTTGTGGTCCCCTTTATTTTGAAAAGTATGGAAATACATTTTGGTACCGGTATCAAAATAATGGTATCAGGACAACCCTATTTGGACCACAAAAATAAAAAATGGTGTAATCGTGCAGGAGTCTCCCAGAATACCTCTACTATGTATGGAGATATCCACTGGCACATCTCAAACCACTTGTTTGGAACACGGCAAGATACACAGTATATTTTATTTTATATAATAAATATCTCTGCAACACCTCCATGGTTTGAATTACATTTTTATAACTTACAAGATTCCCAAATAGACAAAATCAGGTGCCAATAGGGTTTTAAACTTGATTCGAAAGTACAAGCCAGCAGCCTTTCCTCACCTTCCCAAGTTCCGCCCCGAGTCAAAGTCTTGGTTCTGTGGAGAAGCTGACAAGGCGGGTTTAGACGGCTGCAGCGCAGAGTAGCGGTTGGGGCTGCTGCCGCCCCGTGAAGGATCTGAAAAGAAAGAAACATCTCAACGATCCGGAGACGAATAAAAGAAGCAACAATAACATGATTTAAAAACATTAAATAAAGGTTGTTCAATACAAACAGTTGCTTAAAACTCAAATGTAGGCAGCCGAGAGTATGGCGACACAACGTTGAAAAATCAGACCTGAATCGCTGGCCTTGGCTCCACCGCTGCTGCCCTTCATCCATGTGCCAGGGCGAGGGCCCAGCTGGATCTTCTCGTCCGTCGGCGGCTACAGAAAGTCAGGAAGTACAATATTTTACAGGTGTATGATCATCTGCATTGTATTTTCATTTTTGGCTCGCATTAACATCCATCCATTACTTTTCTACATGGTTTGGTCGTTATTGGGTCACGTGTAAGCTCGGGACAATCTCAGCTGACTTCGGGCAAGAGGCACGGTACAGCCTGGATTGGCTGTCAGCATGTAAACAAACAACCATTCACTTGACAATGTATAGAGTACATCGTTTACAACCAAAGGCATATTTTTGGAATGTGGAAAGACGCCGGACTACCCGGATAAAAGGCATTTGGAGAACATGCAAACTCCGCGCACAGATTTCCGAATGCGGGTTTGGAACCGTCTGAAATGAACTCCAAAATCTAATGAGCGTTTTTTTTAAACGAGAGCCTCCAGCAGGGGGAGCCTGGAAAACTTAGTGGACGAGTTACAGGCAGCAATGGCAAGAAGAGTAACAAGCAGGGGGAAGCAAGAGCAGCTGGAGAGAGAGGAGGAGCTTAATAGACATTATTAATAGCCATGTTAATGAAGCAGTGTAATAGACATTATTAATAGCCATGTTAAAGAAGCAGTGTAATAGATATTATTAATAGCCATGTTAAAGAAGCAGTGTAATAGACATTATTAATAGCCATGGTAAAGAAGCAGTATAATAGACATTATTAATAGCCATGTTAAAGAAGCAGTGTAATAGACATTATTAATAGCCAAGTTAAAGTAGCAGTATAATAGACATTATTAATAGCCATGTTAATGAAGCAGTGTAATAGACATTATTAATAGCCATGTTAAAGAAGCAGTGTAATAGACATTAATAGCCATGTTAATGAAGCAGTGTAATAGACATTATTAATAGTCATGCAGCTGAGATAGGCTCCAGCACCCCCCACGACTCCGAAAGGGACGAGCGGTAGAAAATGGATGGATGGATGTTAATGAAGCAGTGTAATAGACAATATTGATAGCCATGTTAAAGAAGCAGTGTAATAGATATTATTAATAGCCATGTTAATGAAGCACAATGAACTCCAAACTTGAGAAAACTTGTGACCAATGTGAAAAAGACTCAAATGTGGGGCCAAAATGATAGACATCTGAATGTGTTAATCAATTCGCAACAAATAAGCATCAATGAGACAAGACTTCATCAAGAGATGGTCATGCAGAATCCTGCTGTGTTGTCAATTGAAACTTGACTGTCACTAAAGTGCATGCTTTACACTGAATTTTTATACCACATTTTTATGCACTGAATCTTTTTCAATGAAATTGTCAGCATAATTTGATGGAAAAAAAATCAGGTCACAAAATTCAAATGCAAAAACTTCAGTTACATCAATTGAGTGTCAAAACAAGCGTTTGTAATAAAGACACAAATTAACCTCATACAATGCGGTAAAAGTTATTTAAACATGGACAGTATGTCAGTAAACAGCTGGAAAAGGCCTATTTTGGAGGAAAGGTGGTACCAATAGCAACATAATGTTGAATGTAGCGCTAATGTCGTGTTTAATTTAGCATCAACATTTGCATTTCAAAACAAAGCTAATTGGTAAAAGAATGGGATTTCTCTACATCACAATAACTCACCAATTTTATACTGTAATAGTTTATGGATTCAATGTATTGTAAAGTTTTCTCATGAGGAATCCTGAAATATTGCAGATTAAATAAAAAGCAAATATAAGATCTTTAATTTAGATTATAGTTGGGACAATCTTTAAGATGGCTGACATTATTTATTCCTGGATGTTACAAAAAGTAACTGCCTGTTAGTTTTTACTTCTATAATAATTGTCTTATTTCTTCAATCAATCAATCAATCAAAGATTATTTATATAGCCCTAAATCACGAGTGTCTCAAAGGGCTGCACAAGCCACATCAGGGCAAGAAAAAACTCAACCCAGTGGGATTACAATGAGAAAACTTGGAGGGGAGCGCAGATGTGAGGTCTTTATATATTTAGATTTTTGGCAAGATATACCTTCTCTGTCATCTTCATGTCCATCCATGTATGTCGCCTTGTTATTTGATTGAATCACAGGACATTTTTAACACTGTGAATGGAGGCTTTTTTGTTGCAGTAGCAAAACAAACAAAACAGAACCAGTAAAATGCCGGGAAAAAAGGACAAAAACTGGATTTCCAGCTAAATTTTTTTTGTTTTTAATGCTGAGCAGATGAGACATATATACTGTGTACAAGTGACAAACATTGGAGGGGAAATACAAAGTGGCCGTAGTTCTGTTGTAGTATAAAAAAAGGCAATGGGCCGATACCGATAAATGTCAAATATCTGCGATAATCGGTCAATCTCCAGTAGAAGTTGTCTCTTTTCCCAATCAACTTATTTATTTTTATTTAATTTTTGAAAGAAAAGGAACATTTACTTGCCAGGAGTTCTGCACTACTTTGTCAAATTGCTCTTGATGGTCAAATCATTTAGCGACACGTCTGTGGTGCTGCTACAATAATTGACACGCGCCTCATGCAATGATGAACATTCACAGAAGAGTAGACCTGGTGAGACTGAACCAGAAATGGGCCACAAAGACTGTATTAAAGTTAAGTACCAATGATTGTCACACACACACTAGATGTGGTGAAATTTGTCCTCTGCATTTGACCCATCCCCTTGATCACCCCCTGGGAGGTGAGGGGAGCAGTGGGCAACAGCGGTGCCGCGCCCGGGAATCATTTTTGGTGATTTAACCCCCAATTCCAACCCTTGATGCTGAGTGCCAAGCAGGGAGGTAATGGGTCCCATTTTTTTTTATAGTCTTTGGTATGACCCACAACCTACCGATCTCAGGGCGGACACTCTAACCACTAGTGGAATCCTGTATGAAGTTCAAATTATATTTGGCTGCTCTACTATGCACTGCTCCTTTCAGACATATGTACTGTTTGTATGTTTCATACATCAGCTTGACAAAAGGAAGTAGGTGTCGGTGAACATCAGCACGACTCACCTTGGAGAACTTTGGGATCTTATTGGGGTCGATTGTCCTGCTGTTCTTGGTCATAGGCACTGTATTCCAGATCTCTTCTCTTGGCATTCGCTGTTCTCGCTGTTCTCTGGGATCTATGGAACAAATGATCAAATAAAAGCACAGTTAAAGTCAACAGATGCTGAATTTTAAAGGCATGCTAGAAACCTGGAGAGAAGTGAGAAAGCATGCCTGACCTCGTCTCTTATTTTCCTTGAAGAGCAGCTGCTGGTGCACTTTTCTCTGTTCCTCCTGCTCTTCAATTTTGGCATCCTGGTGGATCTGCTCAATAGTTTTGGGCCCCTGATCAGCTCTTCTGGACACCCAATTGTTCTGCAGATATGACAACCACACAGCTTGAGCTGAAGACATGGCTATTAAAACTGGGTTCTAGAATGGTATTGGTGCTGACACAGTCAGTACATTTTGTGCCAGCTCATGAGTCTGGTGTGTCCTGGTTTGAAAATAAAGTTCCTAGAATGCTAGAAACCAGACCGAAAAAAGAAGAAGCATGGTGATATCGTGCAAGTAACATCTTATATGTCGGCAAACTTTATTGTCGACCTTAAGACGCAAAAAGCAGCCTGAAGATACAACACTGGTGCTGCAGTTCCAGTGACAACAACGACACTTCCTTATCGTGCACCAATCAACAATCACGGCGAGCGAGATGCATTCTCGGACCCAGGAATTATGAGTGTCCTTTTTTTATTTTACATCTCTTGTGTTCTGTATTGTTGCTGAATTTTGCTGTGACAATTATGACATTTAGTTGTAGATTGTATTTCCTATTTTTTAATGTGTTAATCAGTAATCATTAAAGTATTTGAATTACTAGTCTTTTCAACTTGAATGTCACAAAACGCTGTAAAAATAAAAAGGTATTGTCTTTTTATTACGTATAACGTGCATGTTTCCCATTTTTTAAAAACTACTAGACTGTTGACAAGAACAAGAAAGTTTGATCATATTACACCTATACTGGCTCACCTGCACTGGCTTCCTGTGCACTTAAGATGTGACTTTAAGGTTTTACTACTTACGTATAAAATACTACACGGTCTAGCTCAATCCTATCTTGCTGATTGTATTGTACCATATGTCCCGGCAAGAAATCTGCGTTCAAAGAACTCCAGCTTATTAGTGATTCTCAGAGCCCAAAAAAAGTCTGCGGGCTATAGAGCGTTTTCTATTTGGGCTCCAATACTCTGGAATGCCCTCCGGGAACAGTTAGAGATGCTACCTCAGTAGAAGCATTTAAGTCCCATCTTAAAACTCATTTGTATACTCCAGCCTTTAAATAGACCCCCCTTTTAAACCAGTTGATCTGCCGTTTCTTTTCTGCTCTGCCCCCCTCTCCTTCGTGGAGGGGGCGGGCACAGATTTGGTGACCACAGATGAGGCACTAGCTGTCCAAAGTCGGGACCCAGGTGGACCGCTCATCTGTGCATCAGTTGGGGACGTCTCTGCGCTGCTGACCTGTCTCCGCTCAAGATGATCTCCTGCTGGCCCCACTATGGACTGGACTTATCCCACTGGGTTGAGTTTTTTCTTGCCCTGGTGTGAGATCTGAGCCGAGGATGTCATTGTGGCTTGTGCAGCCCTTTGAGACACTTGTGATTTAGGTTTTGATTGATTGAGGTACTGGTTACAAAAGTACCAATGTGGTACTCCAGTGGTATTACCTCAAATGTGACCAATACCAATTCCAAATTCCAAACCATCATTTAAAGCATCCAACAGTGGTCCAATATGCTGATTTTGTGTTTTAACAAAGACAAGCACTGCCCAAGTGATTGATATTGATTATTACTAGCAATATAATTGGACAGATGCGCTGCAAGGCTTGAATTCCTGTCCCTTGTAGCGATGACATTAAAAGCCTGTGTTTGGCATGGAAGGAACACTTTCATCAAAGCAGATGTCTCTTTAAAAGTAGCAGTAGAGCGGAAAAACAATTTGCTTCTATATTGGAGCTATTATCATACATATCTGATTTATGTCACCAAAAGACTTCAAAAAGTTTGCAAATAAATAGATGTGCTCAAAATAGTATTAATCTCACGTAAATTCCTGAGCCATTTTGAGATATAATGAGGAAGCCAGTTATGTGATCACGTGACATTGAGGAGGAACCACAGATCCCTTAACCATCAACAACAATGTTAATCAAGCAGACTTTGTGAGAGCCAACAACGATTACTTTGGAAAAATTATGATCTTAGAACATATTTTTGAGCCTGAACATAAAGAGGATGAACAATAAGTTTTAGAAGCCGAGTGCTTAACAGATGTAACTTTATTGTGACACTACCATTAGCATTGCTAGGTCCTAAACATACAAACTAACCATGATAAACCATAATAAAAAAAAAACAATTACTGTAATATTTCCACTCTCCCTGGGATGACGACCAACAGGACGCTCGCATAAATCTGTTTGGATGAAGATTAAATCACAATCTTCACATAGAGTTAAAAAAAAGTTGTTGTTGTTAAGTGTCTTTTTGACCACGTCTGAGACGTGAAAGTGGACCAGCCTGTGAGACCATGGCCACATTTGTCTACTAGCAGGTGAGAGATGAATGAATTATAATCTAGAGTTTACGTTGAGCAAGTTTGACACCAAGCAGAAGCAGCCACCGGCTCAGTGTGTCAACAATAGCAACGTAAGCCAGCATTAGCTCACTGCTATCAATGTGTTGCTAAAATAGTCCGTCTGCGTTAGTTAGCACTTATGATAACAATATCACTCAGAGTAGGGATGTCCCGATCCAGGTTTTTGCACTTCCGATCCGATACCGATATTGTTTTTGCACTTCCGATCCGATACCGATACTGACCGATACCAATACTGACCGATACTGGCCTATCCGAGCATGTATTAAAGTTTAAAGTTATTTAGCCTACTTAGTTGTCAGAATCATGTTGAAAAGGGTTTTAGTACTCTTGATAACAACTAGTCAGCTGAATTAGGGGAGTTTGAATAATACACAATGGTTGGTAACAAGAAACGGACCTGTTTATTCAAGGATAAACACAAAATAGACAAAATTATACATGACAAACAGAAATGGCATCATTGAAACTAGGGCTGTGCGATATGGCCTTTTTCTAATATTGCGATATTTTAAGGCCATATTGCGATACACGATATATATCTCGATATTTTGCCTTAGCCTTGAATGAACACTTGATGCATATAATCACAGCATTATGATGATTCCATGTGTTTTGATTGATTGATTGAGACTTTTATTAGTAGGTTGCACAGTGAAGTACATATTCCGTACAATTGACCACTAAATGGTAACACCCGAATAAGTTTTTCAACTTGTTTAAGTCGGGGTCCACTTAAATTGATTCATGATACAGATATATAGTATCAGATATATACTATCATCATAATACAGTCATCACACAAGATAATCACATTGAATTATTTACATTATTTATAATCCAGGGTGTGGAGGGGGGCGCCGGATGTAAGTGTCAAAAAGACAGCCAAAAGAGTTTGATATGAGAATAAATCTAAAGTTAAAATATAGGGTAGAAATGCACCCATTTGCAGGAAATGTAGTCTTCATTTTCAAAATGTTCTTTCAAGGCTTGCATGTCTACATTAAAACATTCTTCTTCATACTGCATTAATATATGCTACTTTTAAACTTTCATGCAGAGAAGGAAATCACAACTAAAAAAATCACAAATTTTTTCATACGGTGTTGATGTGGAAATTTTTGCCTCGGCATTTTGATGGTGTGGACGTGTGGCACCGAATGGAGATAAGCGTCTCGACAGACGTCACAATATTTGAACAATGATGACGAAAACTGTTTTCTCTGTCGTGTCGGTGTGTGTCGAAAATTGCTATGCGCTTATTTTTTTATTAGATTTTGTGCGTGGCATATAATTGCTATGCGCAGAGGACGCTTAAACAGTGCGCAATTGCACAGGCGCGCACCTTAGAGGGAGCGTTGCTCGCACGGCTGCACTAGCTTCACAGCTAACGTTAGCCATGCTGCTACCTCTCTGCTCGAAGAGGGCGTTTACGTGTGTGACGTATGACGTGACAGTATGTGACGTATGACGTGACAGTATGTGACGTGTGTAAGAAGGTGCGCTTGCTGTCTGTGAGAGGGAGACACAAAAAGAGTGAGAAGAGCCTGTCGTGTAATGCCAGCAGCTAAAAGCAACTGCGTGAGAATCTACAGACCTGTGGATGTGTTGAAGGTGTGCTGGAAAATGCGTAACGGAAATTAGTAGCAGCAGAAAAGTGGAATGTATTATTTAAATAGGTGCGTTGGAAAACACGGACCGGAGTTTTTTTTAAAACTGGATCTGGATCGGCATTTTCCCATGCCTTGCCGATACGCATTTTTTTGCAAATATCGGCAGCCGATCCGATTCAAATATCGGATCGGGACATCCCTAACTCAGAGTATAATGACACAACAAAGGACCCTCCATCTGTTGACTCAATTGTTAGCTATTTATTTACGATTTAGAATGGATAAAAAAAGCCAAGCGTGTGTTCTTGTCTTACATAAAGATTGTGAACGATAAACAGCACACCTCTTTCCAATGTTTGCGTATTTCCAGTATGACTGACCATATATATGGTCAGTGTGCAGAAGCATTACTACAGTGACGTAGAATCTACAGAAATTACCGAGGGTGTTCGGAGTGGAATATTCAAAATGGCTGACTGAATTTGTAGCATTTTGTGATGTTTACACAGTATTTTCACATATTTTGCAGATTGTAAATACAATTGGATATGTTTAATGGATACAATGAAACACAAATAAGACATAAACTCAACTTGTTTTTCCACTCTACTGCTACTTTAACGTAGCTTGACAGCTCTCTCCACTTGCATACCAACTTTTGGTCATTCAGGATTTTTGCAATGACAAAATGGGAGACAAATACCACAATGATGTGTTCAACACTCACAAATCTTAGGTCGATGACATCCTGCAACATAAAGCGTATCCGAGACGACGTCTTCTTCTCCTTCACTATTTTTTCCATCTGATTAAAATATTGGTCCATTCGAGGCTAAGCAGAGAGGAGAAGGATTATTTCAAAAATAAAAAGGTTCACTCACATCAATCAACTCAGAGAGATGTTAGTTGAGTTTCAAAATGATGATCAGGCTGACCTTGGCCTTCTTAAAGTCCAGGTCTTTGCCGATGGTGGTGAGCAGTCTGCACAAGCACTCCAAAGACTCTTCGTCGTGGTTCTTCAGCAGCTTGATCACACACTCATGCATGATGACCTCGGTCAGCATCTTCAGCTTAAAAAGCTCCCCGATGAACTTGATGTTGCCGATGGATCGCCTCCGAGCCTTGTCCTTGGCTTCCTCCAGCTCTTCCTGCAGCCTCTCGCGCTCTGTGGACTGGGGGAGAACATTGCAAAACGAGAGCTCGCCTTGAGAAAAGTAAACCTTCCTGCCAAGCGAGTGTGTCACGTACCGAGTCAGCAGAGTCTAGCTCTTTCTGCTTCTTCTCAAAGACCACGTCGTCTACTTTGTCCTTTTCAAACTCCTTCTGGCAGCGATGTAGAAGCAAATTGCGAAAGTTGACCGTGTTGTTGGGTTTATCTGCTATTTGCACTCTGAGCTGTATGAAAAATGTTCAGATCTTTGAGTGTCATGCAAGGTATAAAGTCTTGTGTCCATTGCGATCAGCGCTTTACCTCGGCGAGGCAGCGGCACATTTGTCCGTAGGCGACGGAGAAGCTGGGCTCGTCGATGGCCTTCTCGAAGACCAGGTCAATGACTCCTTTGAGTCGCTCCTCTGTGTCAATGGTCAGGTCCGTCACCTGCTTCATCAACTGGCTAAACTTCTGAGGCGTTAGCTTGTTTAAGATGCTTCGCACCTTTTTAAAGAGCTCCTGAGGCAGAAATACATGAGATTGTGCAAATTAAATGCAAGATTGTTGAATATTGAACTTCAATGTTTTGGTCAAAAACTTTCTGAGTAATTTCACTACAAACTTCATAGGATGTGGGACCAAATAAGTTGCTGCTGGACAATTACGGCAAAAATCTAAGCGACGGGGACCAAATAACCGTCACGGCAGTTTTACGTTTATTACAAGATCTAAATGTTGGTTTCAATCATATTTTCATGAAATGCAAGCACCATCTACTGCATTGAGTGGAACAGTATCCCCTCTACCTTCTCAATGTCCCAATCTTTAACAGTTTCCTGCTTTATTGCTCAAAGGAGGGATCCACCACGATCTGTCATTATTATTGTTTGACTTTGGTGGAGGTCTGTGATCTCTACTTGGGATGTATACCGTATTTTTCGGACTATAAGTCGCAGTTTTTTCATAGTTTGGCCGGGGGTGCGACTTATACTCAGGAGCGACTTATGTGTGAAATTATTAACACATTACCGTAAAATATCAAATAATATTATTTAGCTCATTCACGTAAGAGACTAGACGTATAAGATTTCATCGGATTTAGCGATTAGGAGTGACAGATTGTTTGGTAAACGTATAGCATGTTCTATATCTTTTAGTTATTTGAATGACTCTTACCATAATATGTTACGTTACCATACCAGGCACGCTCTCAGTTGGTTATTTATGCGTCATATAACGTACACTTATTCAGCCTGTTGTTCACTATTCTTTATTTATTTTAAATTGCCTTTCAAATGTCTATTCTTGGTGTTGGGTTTTATCAAATAAATTTCCCCAAAAATGCGACTTATGTATGTTTTTTTCCTTCTTTATTATGCATTTTCGGCCAGTGCGACTTATACTCCGGAGCGACTTATAGTCCGAAAAATACGGTATATATATATATATATATATATATATATATATATATATGTGTGGGAAAAAAAAATCACAAGACTATTTCATCTCTACAGGCCTGTTTCATGAGGGGGTTCCCTCAATCATCAGGAGATTTTAATGGAAGCATTCACATACCATGGTTTATATAGGGCACAGAGTGGGTGGGTACAGGCTGGCGTAGGGGCGTGGTGATTGGCTCATGTGTTACCTAGGAGGTGTTTCCGTCTGTGGCGGCATGCTGTTACAATTTCGCTGCGCTTGTTGAGGGATGACAGGTCTGGACGGTAAATAATAAACAGTTTCTCTTTCAAGCATAGGTTGCATCTTTTATTACCACTATTGTAAGGTGTGCTGGGTGCAAGAATTTGCCATGTTATTGAATATTCAACATTATTGTCTTTGAGGTCCCAATTGTGTTTGCTGAGTTCTGTGGTATTCCGCAGGTTTTGGTTCCTGAAAGAAGCCTTGTGATTGTTCCATCTGGTTTTGAATTCTCCCTCGGTTAATCCTACATATGTGTCGGATGTGTTAATGTCCTTGCGTGTTACCTTAGATTGGTAGACAACTGATGTTTGTAAGCACCCCCCGTTGAGAGGGCAATCAGGTTTCTTTCGGCAGTTACAGCCTTTGTTGGTTTTGGAGTCGCTCTGTCCGGGGGCCGACGGCTCATTTGCAATTGTTTTGTTGTGGTTTGAGATGATTTGTCGTATATTGTTCATACAGCTGTAGCTCAATTTAATGTTGTTCTTGTTGAATACTTTTCTTAGGGTGTTGTCTTTGGGAAAGTGTTTGTCAATCAGATTGAGGAATTTGTGTCCAATGTTAGTTGAGACGTTTTTGCTGTATGGGGGGTTGTACCAGATGATGTCGTTTCGTTTTCTGTTCTTTTTTGGTTGGTTTTCTGGCGTGGGTTCATAGGTGAGGGTGAAATTGTATCCGCTTTCATCAAGGGCTTTTTGGTACGGGGGGTTGCTTGGTCAAATTCAGCTTTGCTAGATGACAGCATCGATAGCCTTTTATTAATTTCGGTAGGTATTCTTTTCGTGGTGGTGGGCGGGTGGTTGCTGTCATGGTGCACGTATTGGAGTGTTGTGTTGGGTTTCGTGAATGGTTGGTAGCTGTTATTTCTCAGGTTGAAAGTGACGTCAAGGAAGTTGACGGTTTGCTTGTTGGCTTCAATCGTGATCCGTAGGCCGTTCTCTTTGAAAATTTGGCATATGCGCTTCTTGGTATTCTCGCTGCTATGAACCCACGCCAGAAAACCAACCAAAAAAGAACAGAAAACGAAACGACATCATCTGGTACAACCCCCCATACAGCAAAAACGTCTCAACTAACATTGGACACAAATTCCTCAATCTGATTGACAAACACTTTCCCAAAGACAACACCCTAAGAAAAGTATTCAACAAGAACAACATTAAATTGAGCTACAGCTGTATGAACAATATACGACAAATCATCTCAAACCACAACAAAACAATTGCAAATGAGCCGTCGGCCCCCTGGACAGAGCGACTCCAAAACCAACAAAGGCTGTAACTGCCGAAAGAAACCTGATTGCCCTCTCAACGGGGGGTGCTTACAAACATCAGTTGTCTACCAATCTAAGGTAACACGCAAGGACATTAACACATCCGACACATATGTAGGATTAACCGAGGGAGAATTCAAAACCAGATGGAACAATCACAAGGCTTCTTTCAGGAACCAAAACCTGCGGAATACCACAGAACTCAGCAAACACATTTGGGACCTCAAAGACAATAATGTTGAATATTCAATAACATGGCAAATTCTTGCACCCAGCACACCTTACAATAGTGGTAATAAAAGATGCAACCTATGCTTGAAAGAGAAACTGTTTATTATTTACCGTCCAGACTGTCATCCCTCAACAAGCGCAGCGAAATTGTAACAGCATGCCGCCACAGACGGAAACACCTCCTAGGTAACACATGAGCCAATCACCACGCCCCTACGCCAGCCTGTACCCACCCACTCTGTGCCCTATATAAACCATGGTATGTGAATGCTTCCATTAAAATCTCCTGATGATTGAGGGAACCCCCTCATGAAACAGGCCTGTAGAGATGAAATAGTCTTGTGATTTTTTTCCCCCACACATACGCATTTGCGCTCTACTACGGTATCGAGCACTATTTTTTGGATAACCTTATTAAGACATATATATATATATATATATATATATATATATATATATATATTGGTTTTTATCTAGTCTGCATTTGTCTGTGTTATTATTATTATTGGCTTTTATCTCGTTTGCACTTTGTATTATTTCCATTATCATTATTATCAACTCATCTTTGCCTTATTCTATTTTTTATTTTCCTATTTTAATGATGTTGGATCTATGTTGTTGGGGACAAGTGTTGTAAACTAGCTTTGGCTACAAACACTATGATGCATACATTGGATAACTGTTTCAGATGTTTATGTTTTTGTATCTGTCCCTATTTCAAATAAACCTCTATAATAATAATAATATCGTTAGAATTTGATCCGTACCAATATAGATATTCCTTATCGATACCGGTATTCATCGGTACTATATGTAATTGGTGTACATAGATTTTTAAAAACGCATTTTTATGACCATTTTTGTTAGCGCAAAAGGATGTACACCAGCAACATCATGTGACATCTCACAGCAGTGAAGTCTTTTAAAGTCTTAAACAAGTCAACAATATTAGCAGTGCAAGGTGCAATGCAATTATGTCATCATGTGATTCATTCACTCCTCTCTGAGCTGCCACCATAACGTGGTAGAGGAGTTTGCGTGTCCCAATGATCCTAGGAGCTATGTTGTCCGGGGGCTTTATGCCCCCTGGTAGGGTCTCCCAAGACAAACTGGTCCTAGGTGAGGGATCAGACAAAGAGCAGCTCGAAGACCTCCATGAATAATAAAAAACAAGGACCCAGATTTCCCTCGCCCGGACGCGGGTCACCGTGGCCCCCCTCTGGAGCCAGGCCCGGAAGTGGGGCACGATGGCGAGCGCCTGGTGGCCGGGCCTGTCCCCATGGGGCCCGGCCGGGCACAGCCCGAAGAGGCAACGTGGGTCCCCCCTCCAATGGGCTCACCACCCATAGCAGGGGTCATAGAGGTCAGGTGCGATGTGAGCTGGGCGGCAGCCGAAGGCAGGGCACTTGGCAAACCGATCCTCGGCTACAGAAGCTAGCTCTTGGGATGTGGAACGTCACCTCGCTGGGGGGGAAGGAGCCTGAGCTAGTGCGCGAAGTGGAGAAGTTCCGGCTAGATATAGTCGGACTCACTTCGACGCACAGCAAGGGCTCTGGAACCAGTTCTCTCGAAAGGGGCTGGACTCTCTTCTACTCTGGCGTTGCCGGCAGTGAGAGGCGACGGGCTGGGGTGGCAATTCTTGTTGCCCCCCGGCTCAGAGCCTGTACGTTGGAGTTCAACCCGGTGGACAGAGGGTAGCTTCCCTCCGCCTTCGGGTGGGGGAACGGGTCCTGACTGTGGTTTGCGCTTACGCGCCAAACCGCAGCTCAGAGTACCCACCCTTTTTGGATTCACTCGAGGGAGTACTTGAGAGTGCTCCCCCGGGTGATTCCCTCGTGCTACTGGGGGACTTCAATGCTCATGTTGGCAACGACAGTGAAACCTGGAGAGGCGTGATTGGGAAGAATGGCTGCCCGGATCTGAACCCGAGCGGTGTTTTGTTATTGGACTTTTGTGCCCGTCACAGACTGTCCATAACGAACACCATGTTCAAACATAAGGGTGTCCATATGTGCACTTGGCACCAGGACACCCTAGGCCGCAGTTCCATGATCGACTTTGTAGTTGTGTCATCGGATTTGCGGCCTCATGTTTTGGACACTCGGGTGAAGAGAGGGGCGGAGCTTTCTACCGATCACCACCTGGTGGTGAGTTGGCTGCGATGGTGGGGGACGATGCCGGACAGACCTTGCAGGCCCAAACGCATTGTGAGGGTTTGCTGGGAACGTCTGGCAGAGTCTCCTGTCAGACAGAGTTTCAATTCCCACCTCCGGAAGAACTTTGAACATGTCACGAGGGAGGTGCTGGACATTGAGTCCGAATGGACCATGTTCCGCGCCTCTATTGTCGAGGCGGCTGATTGGAGCTGTGGCCGCAAGGTAGTTGGTGCTTGTCGTGGCGGTATTCCTAGAACCCGTTGGTGGACACCGGCGGTGAGGGATGCCGTCAAGCTGAAGAAGGCGTCCTATCGGGTTCTTTTGGCTCATAGGACTCCTGAGGCAGCGGACAGGTACCGACAGGCCAAGCGGTGTGCGGCTTTAGCGGTCGCAGAGGCAAAAACTCGGACATGGGAGGAGTTCGGGGAAGCCATGGAAAACGACTTCCGGACGGCTTCGAAGCAATTCTGGACCACCATCCGCCGCCTCAGGAAGGGGAAGCAGTGCACTATCAACACCGTGTATGGCAAGGATGGTGTTCTGCTGACCTCGACTGCGGATGTTGTGGATCGGTGGAGGGAATACTTCGAAGACCTCCTCAATCCCACCAACACGTCTTCTTATGAGGAAGCAGTGCCTGGGGAGTCTGTGGTGGGCTCTCCTATTTCTGGGGCTGAGGTTGCTGAGGTAGTTAAAAAGCTCCTCGGTGGCAAGGCCCCAGGGGTAGATGAGACCCGCCCGGAGTTCCTTAAGGCTCTGGATGCTGTGGGGCTGTCTTGGTTGACAAGACTCTGCAGCATCGCGTGGACATCGGGGGCGGTACCTCTGGATTGGCAGACCGGGGTGGTGGTTCCTCTCTTTAAGAAGGGGAACCGGAGGGTGTGCTCTAACTATCGTGGGATCACACTCCTCAGCCTTCCCGGTAAGGTCTATTCAGGTGTACTGGAGAGGAGGCTACGCCGGATAGTCGAACCTCGGATTCAGGAGGAACAGTGTGGTTTTCGTCCTGGTCGTGGAACTGTGGACCAGCTCTATACTCTCGGCAGGGTCCTTGAGGGTGCATGGGAGTTTGCCCAACCAGTCTACATGTGTTTTGTGGACTTGGAGAAGGCATTCGACCGTGTCCCTTGGGAAGTCCTGTGGGGAGTGCTCAGAGAGTATGGGGTATCGGACTGTCTGATTGTGGCAGTCCGCTCCCTGTATGCTCAGTGCTTGAGCTTGGTCCGCATTGCCGGCAGTAAGTCGGACACGTTTCCAGTGAGGGTTGGACTCCGCCAAGGCTGCCCTTTGTCACCGATTCTGTTCATAACTTTTATGGACAGAATTTCTAGGCGCAGTCAAGGCGTTGAGGGGATCTGGTTTGGTGGCTGCAGGATTAGGTCTCTGCTTTCTGCAGATGATGTGGTCCTGTTGGCTTCATCTGGCCAGGATCTTCAGCTCTCACTGGATCGGTTCGCAGCCGAGTGTGAAGCGACTGGGATGAGAATCAGCACCTCCAAGTCCGAGTCCATGGTTCTCGTCCGGAAAAGGGTGGAGTGCCATCTCCGGGTTGGGGAGGAGATCTTGCCCCAAGTGGAGGAGTTCAAGTACCTCGGAGTCTTGTTCACGAGTGAGGGAAGAGTGGATCGTGAGATCGACAGGCGGATCGGTGCGGCGTCTTCAGTAATGCGGACGCTGTATCGATCCGTTGTGGTGAAGAAGGAGCTGAGCCGGAAGGCAAAGCTCTCAATTTACCGGTCGATCTACGTTCCCATTCTCACCTATGGTCATGAGCTTTGGGTTATGACCGAAAGGACAAGATCACGGGTACAAACGGCCGAAATGAGTTTCCCCCGCCGGGTGGCGGGGCTCTCCCTTAGAGATAGGGTGAGAAGCTCTGCCATCCGGGGGGAGCTCAAAGTAAAGCCGCTGCTCCTCCACATCGAGAGGAGCCAGATGAGGTGGTTCGGGCATCTGGTCAGGATGCCACCCGAACGCCTCCCTAGGGAGGTGTTTAGGGCACGTCCAACCGGTAGGAGGACGCGGGGAAGACCCAGGACACGTTGGGAACGCCTCGGGGTCCCACAGGAAGAGCTGGACGAAGTGGCTGGGGAGAGGGAAGTCTGGGCTTCCCTGCTTAGGCTGCTGCCCCCGCGACCCGACCTCGGATAAGCGGAAGAAGATGGATGGATGGATGGGTGATTCATTCATTACTCTCAGCTGGAAATAATATCTATGTATAGAATTTATGTGCTTTGACATATCATTGAAAACATATAATATAAATCAATACAATCAGTTAGCATGTCAGATGGGTGTGCATTTTAGCTAGGTGTGTTTTGATGCCACACAAGCGCGGCGCAATGGAGTGACGTCAGACGGCGACAAGAGACCCGCCAGCGAATGCTATCTTACTGCAGAGCAACTTTATGGATTATTATAATATGTTTCACTCTTTCAGTAGATTATTATTTGCCTGTAGATTTCTGGATCGCTAAAAGGATGGTTGATGAAGTGCTTCAAAATAAGAGCTCAAGGCATATACTGTATAACAGCGCATAACAGGAAGTTAACATCACAAAGAGGAAAACCCATAAAAATAGGTTACAAAAGTTATTTAATAAGAAGCCAAAAAGTGCAAAAACAATAATGTTCGTGTTGGAAGAGTTGTGAATTAGATACACCTGCAGTCTGCAGGTGTACCTAATGTTGTGGCCCTGCAGTCATTCACAACTCCTCCAAAACAAACATTATTGTTTTTGCACTTTTTGGCTTCTTATGAAATAACTTTTTTAAATAGATTCAATCTTGCACGTGGAAAATTTAAGTGTGGGCTTTAGTTGATATAACAATTCTACGGCGGGGGTGCAGGAGGCGGGATTACTGGAGCCTCAGCCAGTGCGTCTTTTGCAGCCGTTTTATGATCGCTCAGCACAAGAAATACGTTACACACATACAGTTGTTGACAAAATACACTGTACATTATATACCTCAGCTAACTAAACTATGGAAATGTATAATATAATTCATACAGCAATACAGTCTCACTGCACAGCAGGCCAGCAGTTAGCCGGGTCCGCAATCCATGTTGAGGCACTGAGTGACGTGCCTCAACTGGCTGCTGTTCACCGCACCGTCTCTTCTCAGTATTTGAACGGCAAATGTGAAAATTCAGCGATTTTGAATAAAAATAATCTAAAACTGGTGAAGTTAAATGGAAAATAACTTTATAGTATAATCACTGGATACATATAATAATTTAATTAATTTTTTTTCTTTTTACATTTTTTTTCTTTCCATGATGGCAGGTGAGGCCCCGCCTCACCTGCCTCTAGTGACTGCACGTCACTGGTGTGGTGGTGGTGTTGTTTCCTTATTTGTGATTATTCCAAGCTGATAAGATCCTACACGTATCCTTTTTATGAGTAGCAGCAGCACTTGAAGTGAAAGTGATAGCATGTCATAATTACCACAGTC
Source organism: Nerophis lumbriciformis (assembly GCF_033978685.3). Classification (NCBI taxonomy): domain Eukaryota; kingdom Metazoa; phylum Chordata; class Actinopteri; order Syngnathiformes; family Syngnathidae; genus Nerophis; species Nerophis lumbriciformis. Next base: position 43,131,074 of record NC_084550.2, on the reverse strand, counting down.
AGCTGGATTAAAAAAATACAGATAGCCGGATCATTTGTCCAGGATCTAAACGGTACTCCTGGACCAACCCAATTAGAAACCGGTACTAAAAAATACCGGTACTCGGTGGGGCTGTGAATTTTTGGGCACCACATGATTCATTTCGATTTTAGGGGGTAACGATTCGATTCAGAATCGATTTTTGATTCAAAATCAATTCTTTTTTTTTTTTACATGATTAACTCCATTCCTTTATAAAATAAATAAAAGCTTTGATTAATTTATATATTACTTAAAATATATATAAATATATATATTTTTTAAATGCTAGCCAAACATTTATTAAAGTCAAATACAAATAAGGCAAAAAGAGAAGTATCCGTACAGTAAATCTGTACAGTTGATATGTGTCAAAAATATGATTTGCCTGAGTGGTTGGACAGGACAGATTACAATTTTATATATATATATATATATATATATATATATATATATATATAGGGGTGTCAAAAAAATTACTTTTTCAAATGAATCGCCTTTCTTACTTGTAACGATTCTTAATCGATAAAAAAAAAATCCTAAATCAATTTTAAATATATATATTTAAAATCAAAATGTGTGTCCAGCTTTGGGGGAGCAGGAGTCCTAACTGCTTTGGTACACCTGCCGATGACAGACATATGACAGCCTTAAGTATTTTCAATGAAAAGAAAGGTCAAGAACTTGTAACGATTCTTAATCGATTAAAAAAATCCTAAATCGATTTTAAATATATATATATATATATATATGTATGTCGATTTTTTTTAAACGATTAAGAATCGTTACAAGTAAGAAAGGCTTATACATACATACATACATACATACATATATATATATATATATATATATATATATATATAAATATATATATATAAATAAATAAATATGTATATATGTATATATACATATATATATATATATATATATATACACACACACACACACACACCGGTATATATATATATATATATATATATATATATATAAAATCGATTTTGGATTTTTTTTAATCGATTAAGAATCGTTACAAGTAAGAAAGGCGATTCATCAAATATATATATATATATACATATAAAAATAAAATCGATTTAGGATTTTTCTTAATCGATTAAGAATCGTTACAAATAAGAAAGGCGATTCATTTGAAAAATGAATTTTTTTGACACACCTAGTACTCGGTATACATCCCCAATCTCTACAGTGCCACTACAGTTATGAATCACAATTTGTACTCCATAAAAGTGATTTCATTCATGATAATGGAATGTGTTCACTATCTTTAGTTTGCTCATATTATCTTGTGTTTTTACTACCTGTGTCTTCAGCATCTCAGGGTTCTCCACTGCCACACAATCCCGCTTTGCGCCCGGCTTCCAAGCGTTCTCTGATCTTTTCAGCTGAATGTCGGCATTCACCGACACGTTCATGATGATCTTCCTGGGGGGAGGCCGCCGTGTGCCCATGGTCATTAGCTGCGAGTGCGACAACAAACAGGGTGTTGATAATACAATAACACACACACTGTGTAAAACACTGACGTGGTGTTTACATGAACAATTCTTCTTTGCTTGACTACTACAGCAGTTGTGGCAAATGAAAAATCAGGAACCTGCCGTCTACTTTACAAAATAAATGTTAGGAGTGACTTCAGGACAGAAATGTTGCTCATCTACGATTACAGGCATGATTAAAGTTTGACTACAAACCTTCTTGACACATGACTGACATCCTGAGGGTGAACGTGGGTACGTGTGCAACTCACCATAGCGCCTCGTGCGCTGCTCATCTGTCTGCCAAAGTCTGCAAATGCAGGTGTAAAATCAGGTCCCCTGGAAATCACCCTGGGATCCACCACTCGAGAAGGCAGCTTGTTTTGGTTCACCTGTGTGACATGAGAGAATACATCCTTAACAGCAGTGCCACTCAGCTCACAGTCAGAAAAAGGGCAAACATTTGGTAAATGACAGGCATTGGATATTACTAGTTGTTTTCCTTGCTTGTTGTCTTTTCACAGTACAGACCATATGTTATGTGAGTCAAGCTCAGCAGGCCGTCCAGCAAAACAAGTCGGAACCAGATGTGGAAGAAAAGAAAGGAACCCATGAGAAATGATCGTGGGGGGAGGAGAGAATTTCACTTTTCTTTTAAATTTAGTTTATTGGCTTTAACCTTTTCTCTGGTCTTTTTCTGTAAGTTCTGACACTACTGGTCTTCATCACAGTTTAGAGCAGGGGTGAGGATGGGGTACTTGCTAAGTGTGATTTGAATCAAAACAGGCGTGAGCTGCATGTGGTAAACATAAAGCAATGTCAAAACTACACAGAAAGCCTTAGTGGCATGTTGAACATTCAAGCAGTGACACTTCAGAAAGATACAAACCCAACAAAGTGGTTGTATGCTTGGTTCTTCATCTCAGATATAAACTTATGATAAGATGCAGCTTGCCTCCATTATAATAATCAAATCTTAGTGATGTAAGCACCCTTTGAGGGAAAAAAAAACAGGAACATTGAGAAGGAAAAAAAAGGAAAATTTCTATCAGCATAAAGTGCTGCCACGCAAAACCCGAAAGAAAAGTTAGAAAATCAAGATTACATTTCCTGCAATTGGGCTTGTCTCGCAAACGCGCATGGCATGACGTGCACAGAAATCATCGAGCTGCAACACTGCATTAAGAAAGACTGTTGCAACAAATCGGTCATTTTCCAGCATCCGACATCAAACAACTCTTACCTCAACCACGAGACCACGACCATCATCGCTTGCCTGCGACGGGAAGCTAACGCCAAATACTAGAGTGCGTGAACATTGCTTCAAAGTACGGATTTTGTGTTGATTTATACAAACCCCGTTTCCATATGAGTTGGGGAATTGTGTTAGATGTAAATATAAACGGAATACAATGATTTGCAAATCCTTTTCAACCCATATTCAATTGAATGCACTACAAAGACAAGATATTTGACGTTCAAACTCATAAACTTTATTTTTTTTGGCAAATAATTAACTTAGAATTTCATGGCTGCAACATGTGCCAAAGTAGTTGGGAAAGGGCATGTTCACCATTGTGTTACATGGCCTTTCCTTTTAACAACACTCAGTAAACGTTTGGGAACTGAGAAGACATATTTTTAAGCTTCTCAGGTGGAATTATTTCCCATTCTTGCTTGATGTACAGCTTACGTTGTTCAACAGTCCGGGGGTCTCCGTTGTGGTATTTTAGGATTCATAATGCGCCACACATTTTCAATGGGAGACAGGTCTGGACTACAGGCAGGCCAGTCTAGTACCCGCACTCTTTTACTATGAAGCCACGTTGATGTAACACGTGGCTTGGCATTGTCTTGCTGAAATAAGCAGGGGCGTCCATGGTAACGTTGCTTGGATGGCAAATATGTTGCTCCAAAACCTGTATGTACCTTTCAGCATTAATGGCGCCTTCACAGATGTGTAAGTTACCCATGTCTTGAGCACTAATACACCCCCATACCATCACAGATGCTGGCTTTTCAACTTTGCGCCTATAACAATCCGGATGGTTCTTGTCCTCTTTCTGGTTCTGGAGGACACGGCGTCCACAGTTTCCAAAAACAATTTGAAATGTGGACTCGTCAGACCACAGAACACTTTTCCACTTTGTATCAGTCCATCTTAGATGAGCTCAGGCCCAGCGAAGCCAACGGCTTTTCTGGGTGTTGTTGGTAAAAGGTTTTCCCCTTGCATAGGAGAGTTTTAACTTGCACTTACAGATGTAGCGACCAACTGTAGTTACTGACAGTGGGTTTCTGAAGTCTTCCTGAGCCCATGTGGTGATATCCTTTACACACTGATGTCGCTTGTTGATGCAGTACAGCCTGAGGGATCGAAGGTCACGGGCTTAGCTGCTTACGTGCAGTGATTTCTCCAGATTCTCTGAACCCTTTGATGATATTACGGACCGTAGATGGTGAAATCCCTAAATTCCTTGCAATAGCTGGTTGAGAAAGGTTTTTCTTAAACTGTTCAACAATTTGCTCACGCATTTGTTGACAAAGTGGTGACCCTCGCCCCATCCTTGTTTGTGAATGACTGAGCATTTCATGGAATCTACTTTTATACCCAATCATGGCACCCACCTGTTCCCAATTTGCCTGTTCACCTGTGGGATGTTCCAAATAAGTGTTTGATGAGCATTCCTTAACTTTATCAGTATTTATTGCCACCTTTCCCAACTTCTTTGTCACGTGTTGCTGGCATCAAATTCTAAAGTTAATGATTATTTGCAAAAAAAAAAGTTTATCAGTTTGAACATCAAATATGTTGTCTTTGTAGCATATTCAACTGAACATGGGTTGAAAATTATTTGCAAATCATTGTATTCCGTTTATATTTACATCTAACACAATTTCCCAACTCATATGGAAACGGGGTTTGTATATAAAAAAGTAAACAAGGGCAGTTATATGTGGTTAAAACAAGGCAACAGCTAAAAAAGGACTTCCCAGTTTATCCCTTCTTTATCACACAGTATAAGACTACAGTGGCCATAAACAGTTAGCTTTTACAGCTGGGGTCCCCAAAGTGCGGCACAGGGAACCATCTGTGGTACGTGACTTGTTTGTCATTGGACCTAAGTACATTACAAAAAAAACACACGCAAAAATTGGGAAAACAGCAAGAAACAAAAGAAAAAAACTCAATGTTGACATAAGCCAATAATAACAACACAAAACAAAACCAAACAAATACAATATATAAATATGTATGGTTTACGTAAGGGTAGATTTTGCTTTGGTTTTTGGCTGAAACCAGAGATCTTAAGCTCGAAAAGGTCGGTGACCGTTGGGATTGTAATCATCCAAATATGTTTAGCAGCAAAGTTGTCAACGTTGTGGCTCAGAGAGCAAACGGAGGCAACTAGAAGTAAGCTAGCCTGACGGTTAGCTAACCGTTGAGCTTGTGCTGAGATGGTCTCCCCCTCCTGCGGCGTTTAGGCAAGAGGAACAACAAGTACCTGCAGCTGAGGCGAACGATTAACACATTTGGTTTGGATCCTATTTTTATTGGCATTTCATTCAAAAATGAATGCTGAAGTAATAGTTTGACGTGAACAAGATATTTATTGATATTTCATTAAAAAATCTAAACAAAAATGTATCTATAAAAACACTAATTTCCGTGTTTTTGCGGAAATTACACATGCCTGAAATGTACAACGTCGCTGGTCTTAACTCTAGTTTTTTTTTTTCTTGCAGTGCAATGCGAGCCTCCAGGCGTAGAGAAGGTCAGGTCATGCCGTTTACAAATCAATACGCATGCTTGGACATTTGAGCAGCACTGCTATCCTGCACTAAAATGTCACAACCAAGACAAAACTCAGCACCATGTCAGGAAGTGACAGGCGGGAGCCAGGTCTAGTTGTAGCGCTAGAGCAGAGTCAGCAACCCGCGGCTCTAGGCGGCTCTTTAGCAGCGCCCTAGTGGCTCCCTGGACCTCTTTCAGAGTTGTGTGAAAATGGAAAAAGATGAAGAAAAAAAAAAGTTAAAAAAAAAATAAAAAATTTCTGTAAGAGAACAAACATGACACAAACCTTCTTAATTGTTAGAAATCCCACTGTTTATGTTATACATGCTTCACTAATGAGAGTATTTGGCAAGCACCGTTTTGTCCTACTAATTTCAGCGATCCTTGAACTCATTGTAGTTTGTTTACATGTACAACTTTTTCCGATGCTGCCACAGAAAGACGTGTTTTATGCCACTCCTTTGTCTCATTTTGTCCACCAAATGTTTTATGCTGTGCGTGAATACACAAAGGTGAGCTTTGTTGATTTGCTGGAATGCCAATCAGGCATATTGGTCAATCCATGACGGTAAGCTAATCGGTGCTAACATGCTATTTAGGCTAGCTGTATGTACATATTGCATCATTATGCCTTGTTTGTAAGTATATTTGAGCTCATTTAATTTCCTTTATTTATGTCCTTTGTGTATTTAATTTATATTTGCATGTCTCATGACACATTATCTGTACGTAATATTGGCTGCATTTCTGATAGTTGTTTTCGTGCCATGTTGTTCCACACCACAGCAAACGTTAGCCAGCTCGCAAAGATTGTAATAAATCCAATACAAAAAGACAGCCTGCTGTTTCTTTTAACTTGGACACACACATCTATACCGTTGACCATTCTGAGCCAGTATTTTTCAGAACTTATCTCATCCTGTGAAAAGCCTCCATTTTACTAATGATTTCCAATGTTGCAAAAATGTGTACAATAAAAATCAAAATCCAACATTTCTGTCAACAAAGATTTGCGTCAGCCTTTGATAGTAGGCTATTATAGCTAATATAGATACTTACATCATGTGTTGCCTTCATTATAAGACTTTTAATTTTTTGCGGCTCCAGACAGATTTTTTGTTGTTGTATTTTTTGGTCCAATATGGCTCTTTCCACATTTTGGGTTTCCGACCCTCATTGTGAGTAGGCACTTTCATTTGCCTACCTTGTCAAGCACCACATCACTGATGGGCGGGAGACCGTCTGGCTTCTGCACACAGGCAGGCATGAATTGGAAGCTCAACAGGACATCCCTGTCATACTGCCGCTTCCTCTCTGCCAGGTCTAAAGCAATAGATAGATTAAAAAAAAAGCCGATCAACAAGTGTAAAGGCAGAGCCCTCTCTGACCTTCTAGGTCCTGTGAGGCACCAGTAGAGTTATCTTTGTCCCCGGGCGAGACTCCGCTGTCGCTGCTCTCAGTCTCAGAGGTGTGGCCCGCCCCGTTCCTTAGAGGCTCCGGTTCAGCCTCGCCGTTCTCCTCTGGGACAGCCAGCTTCCTATCAGCATCCGGGCTGCCGGCAGAAGCAGGAACGGTGGTGGAGGTGAAGACTGACGATGGGGTCGCTGAGCCGCCCAGCAGCGCCGGATCCACAAGGACTGGGTCTATGGGCCGGGGTTGGTCCTGTAGCAAGATACAGTTCTCAGATTGATGGCCCTTGTATCCCCAAAGTCTGTCCATTCCCAGCAAAAGTGTGTGTGATATTCTGATCAGCAATGAGGAGCAGAGACAGAGCTGAATGATGGATAAGACCCTGCTGGAGCAAAAACTGACGTCTAAGCCACATGTGGAAACATTTTCACCATGATTTATGGTGCCTTTCCTTCCTCCCGCTGCCCTTTGATACACTGAAATGTGATTTTCAAAACAAAAGAGAAACTAGCTCAAATATGTCTCGGCATCTTCTACCTCGTGCTCCTTCAGAGGTGCATCTCCAGCGTGAATCACTTCATTTGGTTTCCTCCAGGTCTTTGGTATAACAGGAGAAGTTTGATTTACTGCAAATAAAAGCTCAACATTAGGACTTTGCACTTTTAGTTGACACAAACCACACACAGTTCAAAGGTGCATAGTTTTCAAATGGGAAATGGAACAACGACTGTACATTCCGGACTATAAGCCGCTACGCTTTGCACCCTGCGGCTTATTAAACGGTGCGGATAGTTCATGGATTTTTCTTCGCTGATGGCCTTAAAGCAAATAGCTTTTTTTAAACAGATGCAAATATACTTAAATGGTGTGTTATTTTTTACTGCTATGGCGCCACCTTTTGGACAAGTTTGCTTTAATTGTGACAAGACCGAAAAAGATGCCACAGGGGACCTTTATTACAGCAAAGGAGACGGCACTATCGGGACACAAGCCGATGAAGGATCGCCTCACACTGCTGGTGTGTGCTAACGATAGCAGTGACAACGGGAAGCCACAGCTCGTTTATCACTCCGAAACTGTTCCTCAATGCCACAAATAATAGCCAACACAAGATAAAATTAATGTTTTTTATTGTAGCATCATGGTGGGTAACGTTTTGGTTAACCATGCACAAGAACCAATACAAATTCGTAATTTGAGGTTCCACTGTACTTTATTAACGCCTACTATTTGTAGGCATTCGTGGGCCATATAACATGATGAGGCGAGCCAGGTCTGGCCCCCGGGCCTTGAGTTTGACACCTGTGCTATACATAGCTACGCCATAATCTAAATTATTGCAATAAAATCTTGCGGAGCCCTAACCTATGGCTTCCAAAGCCCAGTTTGACAATACCTGCTTTAAAGATACATACTTCTGTAGGTAAAGTACGTACCTGGAGTAGGAGTATTTAAAGATACATACATGTGTATGTAAAGTGCGTACCTGGAGTAGGAGTATTTAAAGATACATACATGTAAAGTACGTACCTGGAGTAGGAGTATTAAGATACATACATGTGTAGGTAAAGTACGTACCTGGAGTAGGAGTATTTAAAGATACATACAGGTAAAGTACGAACCTGGGGTAAGAGTATTTAAAGATACATACATGTGTAGGTAAAGTACATACCTGGAGTAGGAGTATTTAAAGATACATACAGTACATGTAAAGTACGTACCTGGAGTAGGAGTATTTAAAGATATACATGTAAAGTACGTACCTGGAGTAGGAGTATTTAAAGATACATACATGTGCAGGTAAAGTACATACCTGGAGTAGGAGTATTTAAAGATACATACATGTAAAGTACGTACCTGGAGTAGGAGTATTTAAAGATACATACATGTGTAGGTAAAGTATATACCTGGAGTCGGAGTATTTAAAGATACATACATGTAAAGCACGTAACTGGAGTAGGAGTATTTAAAGATATACATGTAAAGTACGTACCTGGGGTAAGAGTATTTAAAGATACATACATGTGTAGGTAAAGTACATACCTGGAGTAGGAGTATTTAAAGATATACATGTAAAGTACGTACATGGAGTAGGAGTATTTAAAGATACATACTTCTGTAGGTAAAGTACGTACCTGGAGTAGGAGTATTTAAAGATACATACATGTGTATGTAAAGTGCGTACCTGGAGTAGGAGTAATTAAAGATACATACATGTAAAGTACGTACCTGGAGTAGGAGTATTTAAAGATACATACATGTGTAGGTAAAGTACGTACCTGGAGTAGGAGTATTTAAAGATACATACAGGTAAAGTACGAACCTGGGGTAAGAGTATTTAAAGATACATACATGTGTAGGTAAAGTACATACCTGGAGTAGGAGTATTTAAAGATACATACATGTGCAGGTAAAGTACATACCTGGAGTAGGAGTATTTAAAGATACATACATGGGCAGGTAAAGTACATACCTGGAGTAGGAGTATTTATAAAGATACATACATGTGTAGGTAAAGTATATACCTGGAGTCGGGAGTATTTATAAAGATACATACATGTGTAGGTAAAGTATATACCTGGAGTCGGGAGTATTTAAAGATACATACATGTAAAGTACGTACCTGGAGTAGGAGTATTTAAAGATATACATGTGTAGGTAAAGTACATACCTGGAGTAGGAGTATTTAAAGATACATACATGTAAAGTACGTACCTGGAGTAGGAGTATTTAAAGATACATACATGTGTAGGTAAAGTATATACCTGGAGTCGGAGTATTTAAAGATACATACATGTAAAGTACGTAACTGGAGTAGGAGTATTTAAAGATATACATGTAAAGTACGTACCTGGGGTAAGAGTATTTAAAGATACATACATGTGTAGGTAAAGTACATACCTGGAGTAGGAGTATTTAAAGATATACATGTAAAGTACGTACATGGAGTAGGAGTATTTAAAGATACATACTTCTGTAGGTAAAGTACGTACCTGGAGTAGGAGTATTTAAAGATACATACATGTGTATGTAAAGTGCGTACCTGGAGTAGGAGTAATTAAAGATACATACATGTAAAGTACGTACCTGGAGTAGGAGTATTTAAAGATACATACATGTGTAGGTAAAGTACGTACCTGGAGTAGGAGTATTTAAAGATACATACAGGTAAAGTACGAACCTGGGGTAAGAGTATTTAAAGATACATACATGTGTAGGTAAAGTACATACCTGGAGTAGGAGTATTTAAAGATACATACAGTACATGTAAAGTACGTACCTGGAGTAGGAGTATTTAAAGATACATACATGTGCAGGTAAAGTACATACCTGGAGTAGGAGTATTTAAAGATACATACATGGGCAGGTAAAGTACATACCTGGAGTAGGAGTATTTATAAAGATACATACATGTGTAGGTAAAGTATATACCTGGAGTCGGGAGTATTTAAAGATACATACATGTAAAGTACGTACCTGGGGTAAGAGTATTTAAAGATACATACATGTGTAGGTAAAGTACATACCTGGAGTAGGAGTATTTAAAGATATACATGTAAAGTACGTACATGGAGTAGGAGTATTTAAAGATACATACATGTGCAGGTAAAGTACATACCTGGAGTAGGAGTATTTAAAGATACATACATGTGCAGGTAAAGTACATACCTGGAGTAGGAGTATTTAAAGATACATACATGTAAAGTACATACCTGGAGTAGGAGTATTTAAAGATACATACATGTGTAGGTAAAGTACATACCTGGAGTCGGAGTATTTAAAGATACATACATGTAAAGTACGTACCTGGAGTAGGAGTATTTAAAGATACATACATGTAAAGTACGTACCTGGAGTAGGAGTATTTAAAGATACATACATGTAAAGTATGTACCTGGAGTAGGGCTCTTCCTGATGACTGAATGATTCTGTGACTCTCCTTCAGTCACAACACCATGAAACTCGGCTCCTACTCTGGAGACCAGGTCCTTTTTGTCCAGGGACTTATTCAGCTCGTCGTCCTCTGCTGTGGCCTGAACCAGCAGCGGAAGGCCGGGTGGGACTGCAGGGGTTGGGCTGGAGGTCAGGGCGACTGGCACCACGGCCAAAGACGCCATTGGAGCGAGCTCAGCAGCAATGGGAAATGTTTCCGAGGGGGAGTTCTCTTGGAAAGCAGGAGAAGAAAGGAGAGGTCGTGTTCCAGCTGGGAAGGCGAGATGTGGCGGCTCGTGAGCTGGGGAGTTCGTTTCAGCCTCAGGGTCTGCAAGACCATTCACGGCCTTGGGAGCGAGCGATGGCGAGATTGGGGGGGAATCTGAGAGAGGCTTGTCTGTGTTGGGAATATGAGGCGAGGCTATAGAAGGTCTGTGGTCTCCGCCAGAGGGGGAGGGGGGACGGTCACCTGCATTGACCACCGAGGGTGGGAGGTTTGCAGGGGCCGGCGGTGAGGCAGGGAAGGCAAGCTCTGGTTCCACAGTGGAAGAGTTTTCTGAAACGGGGGTGCTGGCCTCCAGTCTCTCCGAGGGACCTTCTGGATGCAGAAGCCCGGGTGAGGAACCCTTTTGAACAAACGGCTCTGGTGTTGGGCTCCCTTCTGGAAGAAAGAAAAGTATTTTTGTTCAACTTTAGTGTTTGAACTGCTGTCATATGTGATAGTAGCGTTTGGTCAAATCAATGAAGACTGTATGATTGGTTTGACAATGGAACAGACTAGGGTTGTACAGTATACCGGCACTAGTATAGTACCGCTCCGTCAATACGTCATGACATTTCTGTTTTTTTGAGCAGAGGAGCATGTTCTGCAGCACCCACACAAGCAGTACTTACAAACAGACACAGTGTGTAGACAGAAAAGGGAGAATTGACGCATTTTGGCTTAAAAACTAAAGATAAAGGTGAAATTATAACACTGAAACGCCATCAGGAAGAGGTGCTTTAAAACATGGCGAGCTAGCTAGCATCTAACATCCATTCGCAGTCTGCAGTGTTTTAGCTATTTCTAAATCACTAATTCTCGCCTCCATGGCGACAAATAAAGTAAGTTTCTTACACGTACATTATCACTGCAGGACGAGGAATAGCTAAACATGCTTCACTACACACCGTAGGAGGATACAATAGCTCACCGGCGTCACCGTTAAGAAAAGATATCGCTCCTGAATGAAAACAAATGCCATGGGTGGATCTACTCCTGACATCCACTGTAATGATACCAAATACAAGAGCGTATCTAGTCGATACTACCGTATTTTCCGCACTATAAGGCGCACCTAAAAACCACAATTTTTCTCAAAAGCTGACAGTGCGCCTAATAACCCGGTGCGCTTTATTACGATTCATTTTCATAAAGTTTCGGTCTCGCAACTTCGGTAAACAGCCGCCATCTTTTTTCCCGGTAGAACAGGAAGCGCTTCTTCTTCTACGCAAGCAACCGCCAAGGAAAGCACCCGCCCCCATAGAACAGGAAGCGCTTCACCCGCCCCCATAGAACAGGAAGCGCTTCACCCGCCCCCGGAAGAAGAAGAAAAAACGCGCGGATATCACCGTACGTTTCATTTCCTGTTTACATCTGTAAAGACCACAAAATGGCTCCTACTAAACGATCCGGGTCATAAAAAGACGCAATCTCTCCATCCGCACACGGATTACTACCGTATTTCACAGCAACTGAACCGCACTGTGGAACGGGAGCACGTACGGTGAATATTCGCTCCACAGGGAATGAGAAGTCATCCTTCACTGTGGTTCTAGCTTGCCATGCTAACTTCCACTCATGGTGATATTCAAAAGGAAGACCTTGCCAAAAGAGACCTTTCCAGCCGGCGTCATCATAAAAGCTAACTCGAAGGGATGGATGGATGAAGAAAAGATGAGCGAGTGGTTAAGGGAAGTTTACGCGAAGCGGCCGGGTGGCTTTTTTCACGCTGCTCCGTCCATGTTGATATATGACTCTATGCGCGCCCACATCACAGATGGTGTCAAAAAACAAGTGAAGCACACAAATACAACACTCGCCGTCATTCCGGGTGGATTAACCAAAGAACTCCAACCGCTGGATATTGGTGTCAACAGGGCATTCAAATCACGACTGCGAACTGCGTGGGAAAAATGGATGACCGAAGGCGAACACACCTTCACTAAGACGGGCAGACAACGCCGGACAACATACGCCAACATCTGCCAGTGGATTGTAAATGCCTGGGCAGATATTTCTGTCACAACTGTGGTCCGAGCTTTCCGGAAGGCAGGATTCACAGAACTGCTGCACAACAACAGCGACACTGAATCCGATGATTTCGAAGAGACGGAGCCCGCCATTTTGGAAGCCACGCTAGCGCAACTTTTCAATTCGGACACCGAAGACGAAGAATTCGAAGGATTTACCGGTACGAATGAAGAATAACTTCAGAAAGTGAGCGCTATGTTTATTTTGTGTGTTGTGTGTTGTGACATTAACGTTCGAGCAACATTACCGGTATGTTGCTATTGCTCTACACCATTTTGAATTTTACTATGTTTGTGATTGCACATTTGTACATTTTGGGACAGAGTTGTTAGAACGCTGGTTTTCAATATATTATTAAAGTTTGACTGAACTATCTGACTGTTTTTTTGACATTCACTTTAGCGCAGCGTTTTTTTGACATTCACTTTAGCGCAGCGTAGGCGCGGCTTTTAGTCCGGGGCGGCTTATTGGTGGACAAAATTATGAAATATGTAATTCATAGAAGGTGCGGCTAATAATCCGGTGCGCCTTATAGTGCGGAAAATACGGTACTATGATTGCATCGATATTTTTTATCGTCACAATTTTTTTTCCTTTTTAAAAAATTCATAATATGTTTATAAACTCAGTAAATATGTCCCTGGAAACATGAGGACTTTAAATATATGACCAATGTATGACCATGTAACTACTTGGTATCGGATTGATACCTAAATTTGTGGTATCATCCAAAACTAATGAAATGTATCAAACAACAGAAGAATAAGTGATTATTACATTTACAGAAGTGTAAATAGAACATGTTAAAACAGAAAATAAGCCGATTTTAACAGTAAATGAACAAGTAGATTAATAATTCATTTTTACAGTTTGTCCGTCATAATGTTGACAAACTACAAACCCCGTTTCCATAGGAGTTGGGAAATTGTGTTAGATGTAAATATAAACGGAATACAATGATTTGCAAATCATTGCAAATCCTTTTCAACCCATATTCAATTGAATGCACTACAAAGACAAGATATTTGATGTTCAAACTCATACTTTATTTTTTTTTTGCAAATAATAATTAACTTAGAATTTCATGGCTGCAACACGTGCCAAAGTAGTTGGGAAAGGGCATGTTCACCACTGTGTTACATGGCCTTTCCTTTTAACAACACTCAGTAAATGTTTGGGAACTGAGGAGACACATTTTTTAAGCTTCTCGGGTGGAATTCTTTCCCATTCTTGCTTGATGTACAGCTTAAGTTGTTCAACAAGCTTCATAATGCGCCACACATTTTCAATGGGAGACAGGTCTGGACTACAGGCAGGCCAGTCTAGTACCCGCACTCTTTTACTATGAAACCACGTTGATGTAACACGTGGCTTGGCATTGTCTTGCTGAAATAAGCAGGGGTGTCCATGGTAACATTGCTTGGATGGCAACATATGTTGCTCCAAAACCTGTATGTACCTTTCAGCATTAATGGCGCCTTCACAGATGTGTAAGTTACCCATGTCTTGGGCACTAATACACCCCCATACCATCACAGATGCTGGCTTTTCAACTTTGCGCCTATAACAATCCGGATGGTTCTTTTCCTCTTTGGTCCGGAGGACACAACGTCCACAGTTTCCAAAAACAATTTGAAATGTGGACTCGTCAGACCACAGAACACTTTTCCACTTTGTATCAGTCCATCTTCGATGAGCTCAGGCCCAGCGAAGCCGACAGCGTTTCTGGGTGATGTTGATAAACGGTTTTCTCCTTGCATAGGAGAGTTTTAACTTGCACTTACAGATGTAGCGACCAACTGTAGTTACTGACAGTGGGTTTCTGAAGTGTTCCTGAGCCCATGTGGTGATATCCTTTACACACTGATGTCGATTGTTGATGCAGTACAGCCTGAGGGATCGAAGGTCACAGGCTTAGCTGCTTACATGCAGTGATTTCTCCAGATTCTTTGAACCCTTTGATGATATTATAGACCGTAGATGGTGAAATCCCTAAATTCCTTGCAATAGCTGGTTGAGAAAGGTTTTTCTTAAACTGTTCAACAATTTGCTCTTGCATTTGTTGACAAAGTGGTGACCCTCGTCCCATACTTGCTTGTGAATGACTGAGCATTTCATGGAATCTATTTTAATACCCTATCATGGCACCCACCTGTTCCCAATTTGCCTGTTCACCTGTGGGATGTTCCAAATAAGTGTTTGATGAGCATTCCTCAACTTTATCAGTATTTATTGCCACCTTTCCCAACTTATTTGTCACGTGTTGCTGGCATCAAATTCTAAAGTTAATGATTATTTGTAAAAAAAAAAAGTTTATTAGTTTGAACATCAAATATGTTGTCTTTGTAGCATATTCAACTGAATATGGGTTGAAAATGATTTGCAAATCATTGTATTCCGTTTATATTTACGTCTAACACAATTTCCCAACTCATATGGAAACATGGTTTGTAATAAAATGATAAATGACAATATGTTACTGCATACCTCAGCAGACTAATTAGGAGTCTTTTTTTGTTTACTTACTAATAAAAGAAAAGTTGTCTAGTACGTTCACTATTTTATTTAAGGCCTAAATTGCAATAAAAAACATTTGTTTAAAGTACCCTAAGATGTTTGCTAAAATAAAGCCAATAATTAAATTTTTTGTGGACCTCTTTATTTAGAAAAATATTGAAAAGTATGGAAATACATTTTGGTACTGGTACCAAAATATTGGTATGGGGACAACCCTGGAACAAACAAGTTTTTTTTTCTATGGAATAAATAAACACCGATCCGAATCCAAACAAAGTAACCCAAACGTAGTTCGTCTTATTTCAAAGATTCACTGGATCTAAAGCGAGGAGAGGCGCACCTGGCACTGGTTTGGCATCTGGAGCCGCAGTTGTAACGTCTTGCTGCTGAGGGGGGTCCAATGCAAAGCTTCCACACGTGGCATGCTGTGGCTGCAGCTCCGTAGTCTGCCTGTTGCTCACTTGCTGCTGCTATTTGAGGTAGAAAATGTGAGGATAGTGACATAACAACTACTCAAGAGGCCGGCATGAACACACCATGCAAAGCAGTCCAAATGCAGATTTGAGCAGGAACAAGCAGTCCATGGTGTGGTTCATACGAGAAGTTGCAAAACGACAGGAAAAACAGATGGAAAAAGGAGGAAGAAGTTTGATGAAGCAAGCAAAGTTTGGGCTTGGATGAGCAGTAAAGGAGCCCTACCTGACGGGGTGTGAGAGTGGAGGAAGGAGGAGCGATAGGAGGCGTTGAGTTCCTGCTTCCTGAGACTCCCGCCATGATTTCCTCAGTGATGTCCCTACCATCCTGAGTGGGGTCACAGATACGAATCTGGGAGGGAAATGGCAAAAAAACACACCTCACTAAAGCACACGGGTCTAAGAACCTTGCTTCATGTACCGTAAATTCCGGACTATTAGACACTACTTTTTTCCTACGCTTTGTACCCTGCGGCTTATAAAATGGTGCAGCTAATTTATGGATTTTTCATCGCAGATGGCCATGAAGCAAAACGTTTTCATTAAACACATGCAAGGACACTTAAATTGTGTGTTATTGTTTGTGCTATGGCACCATCTTTTGGAGCCGTTCGCTCACAGCCGCTGCAGCTGGGCAAATCACTACAAGTGTTTCCTGCTGTTTAAAGCTTTGAACCGGGATATAAGTGCAGTTCCATCTTCTAGTCGTCCATAACGTTTCTACTCATATGGATTCTTCATTCATCACTCCAAGCAACGATTCTAAGTTTTACAATATAACTAAAACAGTTCTTACTTACTAAACCATCCCATGTGTGATGTCGGTAGGAGCGTTTTCATGCATATTTGTACATGCTATCATAATGTAATCAAGTAGCGTCGTTAGCAATATCTACTATGCCAACACGTTTACGAGTATCTGTGTTAGTACTATGGCATTCTTTTTGTATTGTTTCAGTTTCACAAATATATCAGTAAATTCACCAAAACGTAATTTATTGAGTCTGTTTAGCTGATTGGTGAGCTATCTTGCACAGCTGGTTGGTCCATGACGATGACTTCTGTTTTGTTTGATCAGCCGTTTTACTGCCGTGTTACTGACACCGTTTGGAAACAATTAAGGTATGTAGATAAAAACGTATGAAATATTAGTCTTATAGGCCCCTGCGGCTAGTATATGAGAGCGTATATGAGAGAGCTCGAAGACCTCTATGAAAATGCAACAACCGAGACTCAGATTTCCCTCGCCCGTACACGGGTCACCGGGGCCCCCCTCTGGAGCCAGGCACGGAGTTGGGCCACGATGGCGAGTGCCTGGTGGCCGGGCCTCTCCCCATGGGGCCCGGCCGGGCACAGCCCAAAGAGGCAACGTGGGTGCCCCCTCCAATGGGATCACCACTCATGGGAGGGGCCATAGAGGTCGGGTGCGTCATGAGCTGGGCGGAAGCCTAAGGCAGGGCACTTGGCGGTCCGACCCTCGGCTACATAAGCTAGCTCTTGGGACGTGGAATGTCACCTGGCTGGGGGGAGGAGCCTGAGCTAGTGCGCGAGGTGGAGAAGTTCCGGCTGGATATAGTCGGACTCACTTCGACGCACAGCAAGGGCTCTGGAACCCGTTCTCTCGAGAGGGGATGGACTCTCTTCCACACTGGCGTTGCACGCAGTGAGAGGCGACGGGCTGGGGTAGCAATTCTTGTTGCCCCCGGCTCAAAGCCTGCACGTTGGAGTTCAACCTGGTGGACGAGAGGGTAGCTTCCCGCCGCCTTCGGGTGGGGGGACGGGTCCTGACTGTTGTTTGTACTTACGCACCAAACAGCAGTTCAGAGTACCCACCCTTTTTGGATACACTTGAGGGAGTACTGGAAAGTGCTCCCCCGGGTGATTCCCTTGTCCTACTGGGGGACTTCAACGCTCATGTTGGCAACGACAGTGAAACCTGGAGAGGTGTGTTTGGGAAGAATGGCCGCCGGATCTGAACCCGAGTGGTTTTTTGTTATTGGACTTTTGTGCTCATCACAGATTGTCCATAACAACCACCATGTTCAAACATAAAGGTGTCCATATGTGCACTTGGCACCAGGACACCCTAGGCCACAGTTCCATGATCGACTTTGTAGTTGTGTCATCGGATTTGCGGCCTCATGTTTTGGACACTCAGGTGAAGAGAGGGGCGGAGCTTTCTATCGATCCCCACCTAGTGGTGAATTGGCTGCGATAATGGGGGATGATGCCGGACAGACCTGGCAGGCCCAAACAAAGTGTGAGGGTCTGCTGGGAACGTCTCGCAGAGTCTCCTGTCAGAGAGAGTTTCAATTCCCACCTCCGTAAGAACTTTGAACATGTCACGAGGGAGGTGCATTGAGTCCGAGTGGACCATGTTCCGCACCTCTATTGTCAAGGCGGCTGATTGGTGCCTGTCGTGGCGGTAATCCTAGAACCCGTTGGTGGACACCGGCGGTGAGAGATGATGTCAAGCTGAAGAAAGAGTCCTTTCGAGTTCTTTTGGCTCAAAGGACTCCGGAGGCAGCGGACAGGTACAGACAGGCCAAGCGATGTGCGGCTTCAGCGGTCGCGGAGGCAAAAACTCGGACATGGGAGGAGTTCGGGGAAGCCATGCAAAACAACTTCCGGACGGCTTCGAAGCGATTCTGGACCACCATCCGCCGCCTCAGGAAGGGGAAGCATTGCACTGTCAACACCGTGTATGGTAAGGATGGTGTTCTGCTGACCTCGACCGCGGATGCTGTGGATCGGTGGAGGGAATACTTCGAAGACCTCCTCAATCCCACCAACACGTCTTCCGATGAGGGAGCAGTGCCTGGGGAATCTGTGGTGGGCTCTCCTAATTCTGGGGCTGAGGTTGCTGAGGTAGTTAAAAAGCTCCTCTGTGGCAAGGCCCCGAGATGAGATCCGCCGGAGTTCCTTAAGGCTCTGGATGCTGTGGGGCTGTCTTGGTTGACAAGACTCTGCAGCATCGCGTGGACATCGGGGCAGTACCTCTGGATTGGCAGACCGGGGTTGTGGTTCCTCTCTTTAAGAAGGGGAACCGGAAAGTGTGTTCCAACTATCGTGGGATCACACTCCTCAGCCTTCCCGGTAAGGTCTATTCAGGTGTACTGGAGAGGAGGCTACGCCGTATAGTCGAACCTCGGATTCAGGAGGGACAGTGTGGTTTTCGTCCTGGTCGTGGAACTGTAGACCAGCTCTATACTCTCGGCAGAGTCCTGGAGGGTGCATGGGAGTTTGCCCAACCAGTCTACATGTGCTTTGTGGACTTGGAGAGGGCATTTGACCGTGTGGGGAGTACGGGGTATCGGACTGTCTGATTGTGGCGGTCCGCTCCCTGTACGATCAGTGTCAGAGCTTGGTCCGCATTGCTGGCAGTAAGTCGGACACGTTTCCAGTGAGGGTTAGAGTCCGCCAAGGCTGCCCTTTATCACCGATTCTGTTCATAACTTTTATGGACAGAATTTCTAGGCGCAGTTAAGGCGCTGAGGGGATCTGGTTTGGTGGCTGCAGGATCAGGTCTCTGCTTTTTGCAGATGATGTGGTCCTGACGGCTTCATCTGGCCAGGATCTTCAGCTCTCACTGGATCGTTCGCAGCCGAGTGTGAAGCGACTTGGATGAGAATCAGCACCTCTAAGTCCGAGTCCATGGTTCTCGCCCGGAAAAAGGTGGAGTACCATCTCTGGGTTGGGGAGGAGACCCTGCCCCAAGTGGAGGAGTTCAAGTACCTCGGAGTCTTGTTCACGAGTGAGGGAAGAGTGGATCGTGAGATTGACAGGCGGATCGGTGCGGCGTCTTCAGTAATGCGGACACTGTATCGATCCGTTGTGGTGAAGAAGGACCTGAGCCGGAAGGTAAAGCTCTCAATTTACCGGTCGATCCACGTTCCCATCCTCACCTATGTTCATGAGCTTTGGGGTATGACCGAAAAGACAAGATCACGGGTACAAGCGGTCGAAATGAGTTTCCTACGCCGGGTGGCTGGGCTCTCCCTTAGGGATAGGGTGAGAAACTCTGCCATCCGGGGGGAGCTCAAAGTAAAACCGCTGCTCCTCCACATCGAGAGGAGCCAGTTGAGATGGTTCGGGCATCTGGTCAGAATGCCACCCGAACGCCTCCCTAGGGAGGTGTTTAGGGCACGTCCAACCGGTAGGAGGCCACGGGGAAGACCCAGGACACGTTGGGTAGACTATGTCTCCAGGCTGGCCTGGGAACGCCTCGGGATCCCCCGAGAAGAGCTGGACGAAGTGGCTGGGGAGAGGAAAGTCTGGGCTTCCCTGCATAGGCTGCTGCCCCCGCGACCCGACTTTGGATAAGCGGAAGAAGATGGATGGATGGATAGTGCGCTGCGGCTAGTATATGGGGAAAAAATGTTCTTAAAATTTTGTGGGTGCGGCTTATAGATAAATACAGAATTTGCCAGATGAAGAGAGCAAAGGCTAATTTTTGTAGTGTCTCAGATTTTTTTTTTTTTTAAATATTGGATCCAATTTTAATCACAGCTGTATTTATTTGAAGCAAACTACCACCATACTTACGGTTTTCTTTTCACGCTTGGCTGGTGGAGGTTGCTGTGGTGTAGGCACTATGTTGGGCGGCGAGGCCGGGTACACGGTCTGCCCTGGGTAAAAGGATGGGCCGGCTGTGGCAACGGGGGCAGGGACTGACGGTGATACGGGTGCGTGATACCTGAGGGAGTCTGAGACAAGTCACAGGAGAAAAAACAGGATAAACATTTTGTTGATGCCGGGGGTTTTTTTGCCTTCACGTTGGGTTATACAACAAAAACTTACGATACGGGGTAGAGTACTCCCCTGGTCCTGGACCTGGATAAAAGGGGCCAGACCCCGGGGGCTGAACAGAGTACTGTTGAGGCGGCGCCACATAGGGCGAGTTGTGTCGATACTGCAGGAAGACAAACACATTGCTAAGGCCAAGAGGGACAACATTTACATCACATCGACTTTGCTTCACAACAAAATGTTTTTTCATCCACCCAACCTTTTTACTCATCACATTGGAAAAGGTAAACAAACTGCAGAGTTACAAGCTCGTACACGATGAAGAATAAAACACATCTGGCGTCCTCATCAGGTCTCCACCATGTATTCGTCTGACAGACACTTTTACAAAATGACACAGAGCTTCTAATTTTTGTAACATTTATTTTCATACCGTACTTCTTTCAAATCTTTTTTTTGCCAGAATATTAACGATACGTTGGCATCCACAAGTCACATTTTGTATAATAGTTGCGAACCGGAGCCGGATCTTTGAAGTGAAGGACAGGATCCGGCTCCCACTCTTGAACTAGAGCGATAAAAAAAAATGTGTCTTTTAAAGCCGCTTTGGTCAACATGTGTGGCTGAATCACATTAGGCCTCCACCATGTATTCCTCTGACAGACACGTTTACAAATGTGGATTTTTTTGTTGCACCTCTCCACTTGGGACAGGTGGGGAAAATAATAGTTTTTTTTTTAGACCGTTACAAAATCGTTGAGTAAATGTCAATAATGGATCATCAATGTATTTATTGAAAATAAAATAATGCAGACCATTCTAAAATGTGGCTGGCTGCTGCGAGTCACCCCACATTCGATTAGCTCCTTTATATTAGGGCACTTATGTTCCAGTTTTGCACGCATTTGCAGTCATTTAATAAATGAGATGGCAATTCATTTCTTTTTACAAATGCACTGTTTTAAAAAGTTGCAAGTAGGATTGTACAGTATACCGAAACTAATATAGTACCGCGATACTAATGAATCATATTCAGTACTATACAGCCTCTAAAAAGTACCAGTCCCCCTGTCCCCTGTCATCGTCACGTCATGACATTGCTGGTTTTGCGAGCAGAGGAGCATGTTTGGCAGAGCACAATCACGGAGTACCGTATTTTCCGCACTATAAGGCGCACCTAAAAACCACAAATTTTCTCAAAAGCTGACAGTGCGCCTTATAACCCGGTGCGCTTTATATATGGATTAATATTAAGATTCATTTTCATAAAGTTTCGCTCTCGCAACTACGGTAAACAGCCGCCATCTTTTTTCCCCGTAGAAGAGGAAGTGCTTCTTCTTCTACGCAAGCAACCGCCAAGGTAAGCACCCGCCCCCATAGAACAGGAAGCGCTTCTTCTTCTACTGTAAGCAACCACCCGCCTGCGTAGAAGAAGAAGAAGAAGCGCGCGAATATTACGTTTCATTTCCTTTGTGTGTTTACATCTGTAAAGACCACAAAATGGCTCCTACTAAGCGACAGGGATCCGGTTCATGAAAAGACGCAATCTCTCCATCCGCACACGGATTACTATTTCACAGCAACTGCCTAAAGACTTTCAAGAAAAGCTGGCTACTTTCCGTGCATATTGTAAAAACAAGATAGCTGAAAAAAAGATCCGGCCAGAGAACATTATCAACATGGACGAGGTTCCACTGACTTTTGATATTCCTGTGAACCGCACTGTGGATACAACGGGAGCACGTACAGTGAATATTCGCACCACAGGGAATGAGAAGTCATCCTTCACTGTGGTTCTAGCTTGCCATGCTAATGGCCAGAAACTTCCACCCATGGTGATATTCAAAAGGAAGACCTTGCCAAAAGAGACCTTTCCAGCCGGCGTCATCATAAAAGCTAACTCAAAGGGATGGATGAAGAAAAGATGAGCGAGTGGTTAAGGTAAGTTTACGCGAAGAGGCCGGGTGGCTTTTTTCACGCAGCTCCGTCCATGTTGATATACGACTCCGTGCGCGCCCACATCACGTTGGTTTTTAATATATTATTAAAGTTTGACTGACCTATCTGACTGTTTTTTTGACATTCCTTTAGCGCAGTTAGATGCGGCTTATAACACGGGGCGTCTTATAGGTGGACAAAGTTTTGAAATATGCCGTTCATTGAAGGCGCAGCTTATAACCCAGGGCACCTTATGGTGCGGAAAATACGGTACTTACAATCAGCCAGAAAAGGGAGAATGGACGCATTTTGGCTTAAAAACTAAAGATAAAGGTGAGTTATAACACTAAAACGCCCCCAGGAAGAGGTGCTTTAAAACATGGCTAGCGAGCTAGCGGCTAAAGTCCATCCGCAGTCTGCAGTGTTATATCTACTTCTAAATCACTAATCCTTGTCTCCATGGCGACAAATTAAAGTTTCTTACAAGTATCCTCCTTGAAGGACGACGAATATCTAAACATGCTTCACGACACACCGTAGCTCACCGGCGTCACAATGTAAACAAACACCATGGGTGGATGTACACCTAACATCTACTGTAATGATACCAATTTCAGGAGCATATGTAGTCAATACTACTATCATCGATATTTTTTAGCATCACAAAATCTTTTTTAGTTTAAAAAAAATTTATATTAGGTTTATAAACTCATGAAATGCATCCATGGACACATGAGGACTTTGAATATGACCAATGTATGATCCTGGAACGACTTGGTATCGGATTGGTACCCAAATTTGTGGTATCATCCAAAACTAATGTAAAGTATCCAAACAACAGAAGAATAAGTGATTATTACATTTTAACAGAAGTGTAGATAGAACATATTAAAACAGAAAATAACCACATATTAACAGTAAATGAACAAGTAGATTAATAATAAATTTTTACAGCTAGTCCTTTATAATGTTGACAAAATAATAGAATGGAAAATGACACAATATGTTACTGCATACATCAGCAGACTAATTAGGAGCCTTTGTTTTCTTACTTACTAATAAAAGAAAAATTGTCTTGTATGTTCACAATTTTATTTAAGGACTAAATTGCAATAAGAAACATATGTTTAATGTACCCTAAGATTTTTTGTTAAAATACAGCATATAATGACATTTTTGTGGTCCCCTTTATTTAGAAAAGTATCGAAAAATACCGAAAAGTATCGAAATACATTTTGGTACCCGTACCAAAATATTGGTACTAGGACAAAAACTAGTTGCAAGTGATAAACGCACATTTTATGAAACGAAAATAAATGTGAGACTGCAGCAATATACATAAATGAAAGCTGCATCAATAATCGATTTTTAATCAAATCGTAGCTCCTGAATCGTATTCAAATCGTAAAGAGGGCTGCAACGATTAGTCGACATTGTCGACAATAAAATTTGTGGCCGACAATCATATTTTTCGACAATAGTTGTGATGTCATCACTCGTGTTTTTCCGGGCGGGAAGTGGATCACTGGCAAAATATGGCCAGTGCTAACATGCTAAGTGTAAGGATATTTCCCTTTTCCATCCATCCATTTTCTACCGCTTATTCCCTTCGGGGTCGCGGGGGGCGCTGGAGCCTATCTTAGCTACAATCGGGTGGAAGGCGAGGTACACCCTGGACAAGTCGCCACCTCATCGCAGGGCCAACGCAGATAGACAGA
Organism: Nerophis lumbriciformis; assembly: GCF_033978685.3. Taxonomy (NCBI): domain Eukaryota; kingdom Metazoa; phylum Chordata; class Actinopteri; order Syngnathiformes; family Syngnathidae; genus Nerophis; species Nerophis lumbriciformis. The sequence goes on along the minus strand of NC_084550.2, from coordinate 43,106,739 downwards.
CAACATTCACACTCACATTCACACACTAGGGCCAATTTAGTGTTGCCAATCAACCTATCCCCAGGTGCATGTCTTTGGAGGTGGGAGGAAGCCGGAGTACCCGGAGGGAACCCACGCAGTCACGGTGAGGACATGCAAACTCCCTTTTATTCTTGTTAAAAACATGAACTTATTTTGCAAAGTGGACCTTCTTTTTATAGCAGAACATCTGTGATACTCCAGCATTTAAAGACATGATGTCGGACATCTGGAGGGAGGAGCCTAGGTAAGAGTGTTAGCTTCTACCTTGCTAGCTAGCTAACAAGAGTGAGACTAAGTTGTGTAATTTTAGCGAAAGTCAGTCAGTTAAACTTTGTCTACATCAATTCAAGTACGTTTTAAAGCAGCGTCAACTTGCAATGCCATAAAAAAAATGCACTTTAACAAACGCGAACAGCGTTTTTAATGCACACAGACAGTCGCAAGACACAATGCGTGCGGATTTGTCTCGATTTATTTGTGAGTCTCTGTATTTTATCTCTATTTTAAAAGGTGGTGGTTATTATTTAGAACCTGGAAGAGCGATCATTTTTTGAGGCGGCTATACATGGAAGTGTGTCATGCCTGAGACTCACACTAGCCAAACGTCCAGGACTTGAAGTGTGAAGTGGGCCCAGGCCTAGTGTGAGTCTAATTGTAATAAAAAATTATGGATTTATATAGCGCTATTCTAGACACATAAGGCGCTTTACAGTGCGAACTGAGAACCCATCATTCATTCACTCCACATTAGGGATGGATAATTATTCACATTTTAATTTTGATTTCCATTATGGCTTCTCACAATTATGAAAATATAAGAATTGAAAAAAAAAAAAAGATTATGGGCAACGCAACGTGCATGCAAATTCCAGAGGTTGTGACGGCGAATCAGATGAGGTGGGAACGAGTGGAAAAAAGAGCATGTCTACTAGAAGTTTGGGATGTCACCATGGTTACTACTTTTTATTTGACACAACACCAGTATGCCTAACCAACAGTGGCAGGCCGTGCGTTTCCCATCTAGGCCTTCAGTGATTTCCGACTTCAATGATTATCTCTCAAAAGACCATAATCGATGTCACCACATGAAACATTTACGCCCTACTGTGCATTGAACCACATCAACAGTATACAAAACGGGTTGTTTTTTGGCGCATTTAAAAATCAATTAAAATGCATCATCACTGTCAACACCGTGTATGGTGAGGATGGTGTTCTGCTGACATTGACTGCGGATGTTGTGGATCGGTGGAGGGAATACTTCGAAGACCTCCTCAATCCCACCAACACGTCTTCCTATGAGGGAGCAGCGCCTGGGGAATCTGTGGTGGGCTCTCCTATTTCTGGGGCTGAGGTTGCTGAGGTAGTTTAAAAGCTCCTCGGTGGCAAGGCCCCGGGGGGTGGATGAGATCCGCCCGGAGTTCCTTAAGGCTCTGGATGCTGTGGGGCTGTCTTGGTTGACAACAGTCTGCAGCATCGCATGGACATCGGGGGCGGTACCTCTGGATTGGCAGACCGGGGTGGTGGTTCCTCCCTTTAAGAAGGGGAACCGGAGGGTGTGTTCCAACTATCGTGGGATCACACTCCTCAGCCTTCCTGGCCAGGATCTTCAGCTCTCACTGGATCGGTTCGCAGCCGAGTGTGAAGCGACTGGGATGAAAATCAGCACCTCTAAGTCCGAGTCCATGGTTCTCACCCGGAAAAGGGTGGAGTGCCATCTCCGGGTTGGGGAGGAGACCCTGCCCCAAGTGGAGGAGTTCAAATACCTCAGAGTCTTGTGAGGGAAGAGTGGATCGTGAGGATCGTGAGATCGACAGGCGGATCGGTGCGGCGTCTTCAGTAATGCTGACGCTGTATCGATCCGTTGTGGTGAATAAGGAGCCGAGCCGGAAGGCAAAACTCTCAATTTACCGGTCGATCTACATTCCCATTCTCACCTATGGTCATGAGCTTTGGGTTATGATCGAAAGGACAAGATCACAGGTACAAGCGGCCGAAATGAGTTTCCTCCGCCGGGTGGCAGGGCTCTCCATTAGAGATAGAGTGAGAAGCTCTGCCATCCGGGGAGAGCTCAAAGTAAAGCCGCTGCTCCTCCACATCGAGAGGAGCCAGATGAGGTGGTTTGGGCATATGGTCAGGATGCCACCCGAACGCCTCGCGAGGGAGGTGTTTAGGGCATGTCTGACCGGTAGGAGGCCACGGGGATGCGCCACACATTTTCAATGGGAGACAGGTCTGGACTACAGGCAGGCCAGTCTAGTACCTGCACTCTTTAACTACGAAGCCACACTGTTGTAACACGTGGCTTGGCATTGTCTTGCTGAAATAACAGGGGCGTCCATTATGACGTTGCTTGGATGGCAACATATGTTGCTCCAAACCTGTATGTACCTTTCAGCAATAATGGTGCCTTCACAGTTTTGTAAGTTACCCATGCCTTGGGCACGAATACACCCTTATACCATCACATTGATTGATTGATTGATTGATTGAGACTTTTATTAGTAGGTTGCACAGAGAAGTACATATTCCGTACAATTGACCACTAAATGGTAACACCCGAATAAGTTTTTCAACTTGTTTAAGTCGGGGTCTACTTAAATTGATTCATGATACAGATATATACTATCATATATACTATCATCATAATGTAGTCATCACACTAGATAATCACATTGAATTATTTACAGATGTTGGCTTTTGAACTTTGCGCCTATAACAATCCGGATGGTTCTTTTTCTCTTTGTTCCGTAAGACACGACGTCCACAGTTTCCAAAGACAATTTGAAATGTTGACTCGTCAGACCACAGAATATCTTAGATGAGCTCGGGCCCAGCGAAGCGTTTCTGGGTGTTGTGGATAAATGGCTTTGGCTTTGCATAGTAGAGTTTTAACTTGCACTTACAGATGTAGCGACAAACTGTAGTTACTGACAGTGGTTTTCTGAAGTGTTCCTGAGCCCATGTGGTGATATCCTTTACACACTGATGTCGCTTTTTGATGCAGTGCCGCCTGAGGGATCCAAGGTCCGTAATATCATCACTTACGTGCAGTGATGTCTCCAGATTCTCTGAACTTTTTAATGATATTACGGACTGTAGATGGTGAAATCCCTAAATTCATTGCAATAGCTGGTTGAGAAATGTTCTTAAACTGTTGGACAATTTGTTCACAAAGTGGTGACACTCGCCCCATCCGTGTTTGAGAATGACTGAGCATTTCATGGAAGCTGCTTTTATACCCAATCATGGCACCCACCTGTTCCTAATGAGCCTGTTCACCTGTGGGATGTTCCAAATAAGTGTTTAATGACCATTTCTCAACATTCTCAGTCTTTTTTGCGACTTGTGCCAGCTTTTTTGAAAGATGTTGCAGGCATCAAATTTCAAATGAGCTAAACATTTGCAAAAATTAACAAAGTTTTCCTGTTCGAACGTTAAGTATCTTGTCTTTGCAGTCTTTTCAATTGAATGTAGGTTGAAAAGGATTTGCAAATCAATAATTCTGTTTTTATTTACACAACGTGCCAACTTCACTGGTTTTGGGTTTTGTACAAACACACACACACACACACACACACACACACACACACACACACACACACACACACACACACACACACACACACACACACACACACACACACACACACACACACACACACACACACACACACACACACACACACACAAACACCTCTCATCTGTTGTGTTGTTGTGAACAACATCATCCATGTAAGATCAATGTACAAAAATCATACACACGACACATCTCATCTGTTGTGTTGTTGTGAACGACATCTTCCATGTACAAATCCCGTTTCCATATGAGTTGGGAAATTGTGTTAGATGTAAATATAAACGGAATACAATGATTTGCAAATCATTTTCAACCCATATTCAGTTGAATATGTTACAAAGACAACATATTTGATGTTCAAACTGATAAACTTTTTTTTTTTTTTGCAAATAATCATTAACTTTAGAATTTGATGCCAGCAACACATGACAAAGAAGTTGGGAACAGGTGGGTGCCATGATAGGGTATTAAAGTAGATTCCATGAAATGCTCAGTCATTCACAAACAAGGATGGGGCGAGGGTCACCACTTTGTCAACAAATGCGTGAGCAAATTGTTGAACAGTTTAAGAAAAACCTTTCTCAACCAGCTATTGCAAGGAATTTAGGGATTTCACCATCTACGGTCCGTAAAATCATCAAAGGGTTCAGAGAATCTGGAGAAATCACTGCACGTAAGCAGCTAAGCCCGTGACCTTTGATCCCTCAGGCTGTACTGCATCAACAAGCGCCATCAGTGTGTAAAGGATATCACCACATGGGCTGAGGAACACTTCAGAAACCCACTGTCAGTAACTACAGTTGGTCGCTACATATGTAAGTGCAGGTTAAAACTCTTCTATGCAAGGCGAAAACCGTTTATCAACAACACCCAGAAACGCCGTCGGCTTCGCTGAGCCTGAGCTCATCTAAGATGGACTGAGAAAAGTGGAAAAGTGTTCTGTGGTCTGATGAGTCCACATTTCAAATTGTTTTTGGAAACTGTGGACGTCGTGTCCTCCGGACCAAAGAGGAAAAGAACCATCCGGATTGTTATAGGCGCAAAGTTGAAAAGTCAGCATCTGTGATGGTATGGGGGTGTATTAGTGCCCAAGACATGGGTATCTTACACATCTGTGAAGGCGCTATTAATGCTGAAAGGTACATACAGGTTTTGGAGCAACATATGTTGCCATCCAAGCAACGTTACCATGGACGCCCTTGCTTATTTCAGCAAGACAATGCCAAGCCACGTGATACATCAACGTGGCTTCATAGTAAAAGAGTGCAGGTACTAGACTGGCCTGCCTGTAGTCCAGACCTGTCTCCCATTGAAAATATGTGGCGCATTATGAAGCCTAAAATACCACAACGGAGACCCCCGGACTGTTGAACTTAAGCTGTACATCAAGCAAGAATGGGAAAGAATTCCACCCGAGAAGCTTAAAAAATGTGTCTCCTCAGTTCCCAAACATTTACTGAGTGTTGTTAAAAGAAAAGGTGATGTAACACAGTGGTGAACATGCCCTTTCCCACCATCTACTTTGGCACGTGTTGCAGCCATGAAATTCTAAGTTAATTATTATTTGCAAAAAAATAAAAATAAAGTTTATGAGTTTGAACATCAAATATCTTGTCTTTGTAGTGCATTCAATTGAATATGGGTTGAAAAGGATTTGCAAATCATTGTATTCCGTTTATATTTACATCTAACACAATTTCACAACTCATTTGGAAACGGGGTTTGTAAGATCAACGTACAAACAGTGGTCGCAACTTGAAAGGCACACTCTTAATTTTTCAACAGCTTCAAATGAGCATCTTTACTTGTCAAGCTGAGAACAACAGCACGGCACACTTCCCCCCTTCACAATAACAGCGCGGTGCACCGCATGCGGTCTGTCTGCGCTAACACAATGAAGGTTTCAAAAAAGTACCTTGCACAAGCATAATGTACTTAAAGCCCTTATTGATACATTTACATAATACTGGTCAAAATTGTCCAAAGATGAGTTGCATACATTCAGGAACCCTGAAGACTAACTCTGAAAAACATCATGAAATGTGTTCAGTGCCTCACCTGTTGGATGTAGTATTGTGGCGCCTGAGGAGAATGGAAAGGCATGGGCGCCATGGCCATCATGATTGCTTGATTAGTGGTGTAGACGGCCGCCGTGGGAGCCTGCGAGCCGGGCCGTATCGTGGGAGTGTTTGTAGGGAGGGTGGGCCTTGCCGTCTGCATCTGAGCCCTCTGGAAAAACTGTAGTAAAAGACGAGAGAGACGCTGGGTGAAAGGGAGGCTGAGGTCTGTTTGTGGCATAGAAATATTCTCCAGGTTTCAATAATCTCATGGCGTTTATTAAGTCACAAGTTATCAGTCAAATAGCAGTATGATAAACTGATGGCAAAAGATCTAGAAAGAAGGGGGTGTTTAAAAAAAATAAATCGATTTTTAGATAAATTGATTCTTAATTCTTAAAAAAATCAAAAAGCAACTTTTTTATTTTTCAATCTGTCCTGTCCAGCCACTCAGACAAATCATAATGTTGATGTAGATGATCTATATCTGCTGTACTTTAGAAAAGAGAAGTGTTGGATACCTCTGTTATTTGTATTTGACTTTATTAAATGTTTGGGAAGCATTTTATTAAACAAAGCAAGTTTTCATTTAAGTAATATATACATTTATCACAAGCTGTTTTCTATTTTATGGTAGAATGTAGTTAATCATAGAACTGGCATCCAACGTTATTGAAAAAGTATTGATTTTGAATTCAGAATTGATTCTGAATCGAATCATGTGATGCCCAAAAGATCCACAGCTCTACTAAAAAGGCAGGGGCGGTTCCACTCCAATCCTGTAGGTGGCAATAAAATGCATTACCGTCATCTTTTGTCCACAACAGCACCATCAGATGATTATCTGACCCTAATGCAAGTAGACTGTAAGTGCAAAGACTAAAAACCTTTTCTATATCTGTACCAAATATTTCACACATTTGGTGGAAATCAGCTGTAGTTTTTACACGTTAGCGGTTTTCTAGCCAACTGTAACCGACCAACATACAAAAGCCATCATACCTCTCACCCTGCACTTGCTAGCTTAACTGCGGTAAAAACATACAGGATCCCTTTAGTTGGATATTGTCGATCATTTAAATATAAGGTGACCGACAGTCCGAAGGACATAAACCCAGTTCAATGACATATTCCATACCCCAAAGAAGGTGCTTTTTAATGTTATCTGTAACTACATGAAGAGAGTGTACATCGCTATTGTGACATCACAGAAGCTCTGTGCTTTGTGGAACTACCTTTGAAGCTCTTTTTGGGCAGAAATTCGTCCCAGCCCGTTAGGTAAAAAGTCAGGGGGAAAAAAAAGTCAGATCACAATTTTCACTCTTCCCAGGCCTCTTTGTAAACAAATGTAAATACAGTTACATAATAGAAACATTTGCCTCAAATCAAACTTAATACCACCATCAATTCAGGCATGTGCGCATTCTTTGAGGAAAACTGACAAAAAGAAGAGGAACATTTCTATCGGCACAAAATGCTGCGACGCAAGCCCCAAAATACATTTTTGATAATCAAGACTACATATCCAGCAATTGGGTGCATTTTTACATCACATTTTACCTTTATTTTATTCTCATCTACCAACCTTGTTTAGTTGGCTTTTTGACACTTCCATGTCCAATTGAATGTACCACAGAATTTTTTAGTAATTTACTAACATTATCATTAGAAATGTCATGTTAAATTCTATAACATGCATGCAAAGAACTTGTTGACAACTATTTTGTAGCCACACCCCCTCAGGTAATATACTTCCGGTTTTGTGACCTCTGTGTACATCCGTCACGTCAAAAATATATTTTCTTGCCGGCTACTAATAACTACAACTGGTTGGGAACTAACAGTGTTGGGATTATAATCATCCAAATATGATTATCAGCAACGTTGTGGCTCGGAGAGCAAACGCAGGCGACATCAAGTAAGCTAGCAAGATGATGCAAACTATGCTAACTAGCAAGCTTGTTTGGTGCGACGTTTAGGCAAGAGGAACAGCGAGTACTTGCGGCTGAGACGAGCGCTCAACACATTTTGTTTGGATCCTATTTTTTTCATATTGTAGTGGGTTTTGTTATCGTTAGCGTTCCGGTCGGATGGGTTTTCGCGGGACACATTTCCGGTGTTGTGTGTTGCGCGAAGAAGCCACGGATGTATAGATACTGCTCCAATGTTGATAATAAAACAAAATTAGCTCCATCTTTTTGACACTCCTCCTTCGACTCCCATCCTTACACGCTACAATATTTCATAAAAAAACTGCGGAATTGATATTTTTAAATGAATGTTAAAAAAAGCGGATTTCCGCGGACATTTTACATGCCTGTAAATTGTATGCAATGCAAAGGCTACAGACGTGGCCTACTTGGTTAGTTTACAATTTATAGTTTAAGCCCATTAAAAATGAAAAGCCACCAAAAAGAGAACAGTGATGGTAAAGATAACAAGTGTGACGAGCGAAGCTAAACTTTTTGCAACGGGAACGCATCAGACTGCTCTCTACACAAAGACTAACCTGTCTAATCAGATATCACAAGGCTGAAAATGATTTTAATATTTATATCTACCTGCTTCCATGCGTCTTCAAAAGATGATTACTTTTACTTAATCATATGATACAATTTATAATTAAAGAGTGTTAATTAAAACATTGCCTGTCTTGTTTTAATGGCCACAGTTTGAGCTAGTAACAAACTGATTTCTCAGAACCACTTGAAAGTTAACCAGCACCATGTTTGACTTTGGACATTCCACATGAAACTTAACATGGAACAATGTTTCGAGCTTGTTCTGGAAGGCAAAGGAAGTCAGCCAAAAGAGCAAATAGATAATTATGACTGTGACGGGCGTGCAAATAACAGCCATATCTTAAGTGTGCCCCCAAACAACTCAAGATCTGAATCAGCTGTATAGTGAAAATAGCTGGAAAATGGCAAAAACATAAACAATCTGGTTGAATGGTGTTTGTTGTAAAAGGCCTTGTGGAAATAGGGCAAGTGACCTGGAAAGGGTTAAATATGACTATTAAAGCCAGTCAGATATTAGTCATCAGACAAGTGTCTTGTAAGGTGGACTTGAAATAAATCCCCTCCAGAACTGTATCCAGGCAACAAACAAGGGGTTACTAACAGGCACACAAGAAAGTAAAAATAAATAAAACCTAATTCATGCATCTTTCATTCTGCATGCTTTTTGTTCAAATTTGCAAGCTTGTTAAGACATGAGTCATCATGAGGAACATACAAAATGGCCACGTTATGAGTAGACAAAAATCAATGTTCCTCTGCAAAGGGTCCGTCACATGAAACGTGGGGGGAGGGATGGCATCATTTGGGGATGAGCCCTCATCATTATCATGCCATGCAGGTCTGCCAGAGCAAACGTGTTACCTGGATGGGCCTGAATCCTCCCTTGAGAGCAGGAAAGAGAAAAAAAGCCAATTGCACTGGTGAGACTGCACACACATTTCCATCTACCTGTCACAGACCACTCAGGAGAACAAAACCAGCTGCGGAGCGTGAGATGGATTAGAAGAAACTTAACAGGAACAATTATGTGCTTGTTGACACCGAGCAGACCATCACAGGCACACTTTGAAGGGCTATGCTCTCACTCGTATCTTCAACTCACGGTACTCATTTGGCATGGTGCAGCCATAACGAAGCTCTATGGCTGTTATGTTCCTCCCTAGCTGTAATGTGAGAGACTGACTTCTAAATGTGTATTCACTATTCACACTTGATACCATACAATAACAACAACAAAGTCCTATCTTGTTGTGGCTTATGGGTAAGGCTGCAACCATTCATCCAGTAAATCCATAGTAAAAAAACCCATCAATTTGTATTTTGTTACTTCCATGATTCGTTTAAGGAGTAAAATAAGCACAAGAATTTTCCAAAAGGGGGCCCAACTTTTCTACTACAGACGGGCCTCAAATATTAACAGTAATTATTTAATAATTCTATCTAAACTACAACTTTTTCAAATGCTATGAAAGCATGTGTTAATCACAAAGTTGTATTTTTTTAACACAAACCTTAGGCTTTGGCAAGGCTTATTAAAATAAATAAATAAATCAAATATAATGCAAAAGAAAGGACTCATAAAAACTGATGATAAATACATTTACAAACAGTTATACAGTGCTAAAATAAATACAATCTAACTAAATTAATAATAAATAAATAATTTATATGTTTCTTTACTAACATGTCAATTAAATAATTTGTCATCATTTTTGCGCTTTAGCTTCAGAGATCTGTTTGATATGGTCATTACTGCCACAAGTGGTGGAAAAGTGCATTACACCTGAGTATGACGCGGCCCGTACAGACCACAGCGGGGAAACAGATATATTTTGGTGGCCCTATGAATCACTGTCAATAAAAGTTATGAACAGAGCCGGTGACAAAGGGCAGCCCTGGAGGAGTTCAACCCTCACTGGAAACGGGTCCGATTTACTGCCGGCAATGCGGACGTGTGGTGGGATTGAGGAAGTCTTCAAATTATTGCTTCCACCAATCCACACCATCCCCACCATACACGGTGTTGACAGTGCACTGCATCCCCCTCCTGAGATTGCGGATGGTGATCCAGAATCGCTTCGAGGCCATCCAGAAGTCGTTTTCCATGGCTTCCCCAAACTCCTCCCATGTCCGAGTTTTTGCTGCCGAAGCCGCGCACCGCTTGGCCTGTTGGTACCTGTCCACTGCCTTTGGAGACCCACAAGCCAAAAGGACTCCTTCTTCAGCTTGACGGCATCCCTCATCACTGGTGTCCACCAGCCAGTTGTGGGATTTTCAAACTCCTCTACCACGATAAGGTCGTAGCTCAGGAGAGTAGTGGAAGGTGCAGCTAATACATGGAAATTATTTTTTCTTTTAAAATTTAGTGGGTGCAGCTCATATACCGGTGCGCTCTATAATCCGGAAAATACTGTAACTATTTTATCTTAAATTCCAATAAGAAAAATGTAATCACGCAGAAATTAATTTTTGCAGATGACGCGGCTGGCTTCATCTGGCCAGGATCTTTAGTTCTCACTGGATCGGTTCGCAGCTGAGTGTGAAGCGACTGAAATTAAAGCATTAAAGCACTTCCAAGTCCAAGGTTCTCAACCGGAAAAGGGTGGAGTGAAGATTCTGCCCCAAGTGGAGAAGTTCAAGTACCTTGGTGGTCTTGTTCACGAGTGAGGGAAGAGTGGACTGTGACATCGACAGGCGATCGGTGCGGCTTATGCAGTGATGTGGGCCCTGTATTGGTCTGTCGTGGTGAAAAAGGAGCTAAGCCAGAAAGCAAAGCTTTCAATTTACCGATCTGCGTCCCTATCCTCACCTATGGCCATGACCGAAAGGACAAGACCACAGGTACAAGCGGCCAATGAGTTACCTCCATTGGGTGGCCAGGCTCTCCCTTAGAGATCGGGTAATTTGGGAGGAGCTCAGAGTAAAGCTGCTGCTTTACCCTCTCCCACATCGAGAGGAGCTAGATGAGGTGGTTCGGGCTTCCAGTCTGGATGCCCCCTGAACGCTTCCCTGGGGAGGTGTTTAAGGCGCGTCCGACCGGTAGGAGACCAAGGGGAAGACCCAGGACACGGTGGAGAGACTTCGTCTCTCAGCAGGCCTGGACGAAGTAGACGGGGAGAGGGAAGTCTGGGCTTATCTGCTTAGGCTGCTGCCCCCGCAACCAGACCTCGGATAAGCGGAAAAAGCTGGATGGATAATTAATTAGTCAACAGAAGGAACCGACAAGATTGTGAGGAGGTCCTACTATCCCAAATATCTCATGGGGTGTTGAGCTTTAAAAAAAATCTCCTACTCCAAATGTTGGCAGCTGAGGGGGAAATGGCTTTATCATCCATTATGAACAGTTTGAAGCAACTACAAGTGCCAAACCTTCGGGGTAAATAGACAGTCAAGAGCTTTTGGAACTATTTTTGAATATTTTCCACCAGGTTTACCTTTTTGGGAGCACACACAAACTGGCACTCATACAAAGGATGGCATTGAAATTCAAAATATGTTATGTACACAAAATACATGACAGAAAACTAATGCCTGTTTCAGGACCATCTCTTGACCAAGCCAATTAATTTTCTCGCTGCTGCACGTCTAGTGTCCGACAAGGGCACAATGGACGTTTCTCCATTGGAATAAAAAGGCCACTGTTTGGCTTCATCTGCTTCCCAAGTCCACATCCGCACAACAGAGCATTGCGACAGTTAGTGACAGCCAGTGCATGCACTCTGTGAGTGTGTGTGAGTGTGTTTTCACGCAAAGGCCAGCACAACACTTTTTGACCTCATACGACATAAAGTCAGAAACAGCACAGTGAAGTGATCTGACTGTAGTTTGACATTTGGAGGACGTGACCGGTATGACTAAGCAAGTTCCACAGACATAAAGCATGCTTGGAGCCACAAGGTGTATGTAAACACATTTACACAACCAGGCATGACCTCCTTAACATTCCCATAACACTGAATCATAGGAGACAAATATCAAGCTGGTCCATTCAGTACTTGGCTCTATAGTATGTTGTTGCTCAACACCATACTATTTACTTTCACAAATGTTCTGTCACAATATTGCTATGAGAGTCAGCCTGCAAAATATAGCAGCATTTCCACGGATTACATTCCGTACACCATCATTTGAACAACATTACCGTCATCAGGGCTGGGCGGTATAATAGATAATACCGGTATATTTTAGAAAGCGGTATATATTTGAGACAATATCGTCATATTGTTTGCTCTTTTCTGCGCCTGACGGGCAAAGCACATGGTATCTTTGGCTTACTCCAGCCCCTTGCGTATTTACGAAGGCTTCTCTGACACACTTAACTCATCAGACTTTTAAAAAATATGGCACGCTGTGGAAACTTCTCCACCCCTGACTGATGCAATGCTTTGGTCAGCGACTGCATTTGGCTATTGGTGAGTGACAACAGCTTTATTTACACAAACACCAATTTGCTTGAGAAACTATATTTCTCCTTGTAGCAACTTTATCACTAATCTCATCTGTTTATGTTGTTCACTTTTGTTAGCAACTTAGCACAGCTAGCTCCTCTGTGCTGCTCGCTCCGTGTGTCAAAGGTTTAGCTACAACTTGTAGTACTTTACCCATAGCCCGTGCGGACTAAGTTACTGTAGTATAGCGGCTGAGTGGCTTTATCCACAGCGAGCGAGTAGAGGCTCCATCTCCCCGTGCACAAGCGTGAGGCTATAAACCTGATATTATGAACGAAAATTGCTTTGTTGTAGTAACGGCTAATTAATTATGTTATAAGAATAAACAACAGATTACGTTACTACTTACAACAAAAATAATCGGAGTACTCTCAACACTGGTTATCTAACCGTAAAACACTTAGGCAACCTTAAGCACTTTGCATGTCTTTTAAGATACTGGTATGTACCGTATACCGCCATTCGGACTAAAAATATCAGTTTTGGTTTTGGAAAACGGAAAAATAAAAACGTTAATCGTTATTGTGCATGGCATTATCAATCTCTACAAGGCGTGCACCAGTACCCCACATAAGGTTGAATGAACATTTGAAGGCCAGTGAGTACCTGATGGTGGGTTGGTCGCGGGCCTGTAGCAAACTGGTGGAAGGGAAGAGAAGGCGGTCCAGCGAGGAAAGTGAAGCAGTGGCGGCACAAAAGACACAGAGATGAACAATGTGTAAAATGACATGACACAAAAGTGCAAAAACTAATGATGCAGCACTATTCCAAACTGACTAAACAGGGCTTCAACTCATTAACCTTTGCAGACATTCAACAACAGACAAAAGTTGTGAGAAACATCTACACTTTTAAGAAATGGAGGAAAGAAATACAAATTAGGTTGCAGCTTGTTGTGTTTCACCGGCTTTTTACACCCCAAACTCATCCAAGCACACCGTTAAAGTACCTTGCTTTGTGGAACTTTTGGGTACAAACACGGAAAGCATGGTGGATTGTTGTTAACGTTGTTTTTAGCATTAGCATTCTACAGAGTCTACGTAGTGCGGAAACACCGTCTGCAAAATTTTGAAAATTTCAACTCCTCTTAGCAACGATGGAAACACACAGAGTATGCACTTCAGTGGTTTTACTTTTGGAGTGGAACAGGTATATTCAAGTAAATTGTTTTGAGGGGCCACATTTCCAGGGAGCTAAGAACTGGTCTTCCTTCACATTTGATTTTGGTATATTTATTTTGTCAGAGCTACAGGAGCACCTGGCTATTTTTAAGGACCTTCTGCAAAAATGTGAGTCTCTCAAGTATTTTGAACTAAACTCACGGGCCACCAGTTGAAAAGCCCAAATGATGAAAAAGAGAGGACCTAAAATGGAACCTTGGGGAACATTACTAGTATAACTAAATAAGTTAAACAAACGACTACTGACTCTATCTGAAGTAAACAAGCTACAACAACACCTTAGTTACATAAATCTCACAAAACAAGTGCGAAAAGTGAGATTACTTAAAGGGGTGCCTTGAAGAACGCCTCTGTAATGTAAATTACAAGTTTGAACCCCAGTGTTGTGTTTGCTTGCAAGGGTAAAATGTCAATGCAATGATCTGCCAATGTGTTTAGTGGTCCATGTTCTTTATACAACAGGGGCACTCTAGTATTTTAATGATTTTTTTTTTTTTTTTTAAATGTTTGTCTTTCAAGACTTGGACTTTTGGTATGATTTGGTACCCAGTTGAATAGCCTTAAATGAGAAGGTCTAAATGACGTCATCATCTGTTTAGCTTAATTGGCAATGATGTCTGGACAAGTTTTTTTTTGTTAAAAAAAGGCTCAAATAAAAAACATTCATGTAGAGTTGATTATAAGGGGCACTGCCGATGAGCGGGTCTATTCAGGTCTATTTTCATACAAAAGGTGCACCGGATTATAAGGCGCTCAAAGGAGTTATATTATGAATTTTTTTCTACATTTAGAACACTTCCTTGTGGTCTACATAACATGTAATGGTGGTTATTTGGTTAAAATATTGCATACATTGTTTAACAGAACATCTTCAAGTCGCTTTTTGACCCTCTCTTCAAGATGGACCATTTTGTGGGCGGTCTTATTTATGTGCCTCAACTTCGACAGCGTCTTCTCCCCGTCATCTTTGTTGTAGCGGTGTAGCGTGCAAGGACGGGAGTGGAAGTGTCAAAACATGGAGCTAACTGTTTTAATGACATTCAGACTTGAATTCAATCTATAACGGAGCAGCATCTCCTCATCCGTGGTTTACTAATGCAACAACAACGCCTGAACTCTTTAATAACTAAAGTTTCTTGGGTAAATTATGTAAAACCCACTACACCGGTAGTTTTTAGCGCTTCCATAGCGAGTCTACTGACAGATGTAAGTTAGAACGTTACACTACTTTATATTAGAAATGGCAACAGTGGAGGATAAATGCCCCACAACAAGAGGATGGAGAAAAAAAGAAGCTTATTGACTACGGCAGACTCTCGGCACGGATTACAATTGCGGATGCACGCAAATTTTCAGGACTTATGCAGATCCCACATGTAATTGATCGTGGTGCACCGCCACAGCAAAATATAAGCCATTAAGCCTTTGGAAAATACCCTAATTTTGTCATTACTATCGACAGCAATGTCTAACTTAACACCGGTCAATAAAGGCAAATTGTTTCGTGCGGGATTATACCAAGCATTTTTGCTTCCTCACATTTTACTACTGCGGTATCGTCTAACAGACATTTCTGCTATGTTTGATCGATCACAATCATATAATTGGCCAGCCCTAATAAGCGGTACAAAAAATGGAAAATCCGTTCTGCTAATTTTCGTTAGCCTGTCAATAAACTGGTCCACTGTGTGTAAGCATTAAGCTAAATACACAATAAAGTCCAAAAGTGAGAGGGTTCTATAGTTTACCTAGGGTTTTCCACTGAATGGGCACCACATCTTTAGCAAAGTGCAGTGCGACCGCTTTAGTGATTGCTCTTCATGATACCTTATGTATAAAATTCCCCCACAGTAAACTGCTTTTTAGCTACGGAAGCTACTGGGGGAAAAAAGTATGCCTTGTTTCGCTCTTCCTTTCCATGATTACTGTTTTTTTTGGTTTATTTGATTTCTCAAATGCCCATAAAAAACAGCAGTGGTTGGCAAATAGAGCTGCACTTGGACACCCCTGGTTTACATATTTCCACGGCAAGACGAGTGTTACCAAACAGTGGAAGAGTATCCCCAGCCTCCATCTTTCGTGACTGCCTGCATTTGATTACCCAGTAAACGCATGGCACATCGTCTTTCATTTTGAATGTGTACCACCTGTGAATGTTGTAATATTGTTACAATAATACCAGTGTGCCTCCACAAATCTAATGCAAAATTAACAAGAAACACTGACAATAAACACTGCAAGTTGCACATCAAAAACACAAACATGTAAAACTTTGCATGCCCAGCTTAAGGGAACCATTGAGAAATGCATCAAGACTATGGTACAGTAACCCCAACATCATTTAAAGGGGAACTGCACTTAAAAAAAAAGTCTATCGTTCACAATCCTTATGAGAGACAAAAGGACAAAAGTTTTTTAATATATTTTTTTGCATTCTAATTTGTACTAATCGGCACGTTCTTGGTCGCTAGCAATGCAGTTAATGGTAGAAATCCATTCTGCCGCTAAACCACTTTGAAAATGCATCCAAAAATTGAGTCGAGTGGAACCAAGACACGTAAGTTAACTTCAAGATTTGTCGTTAAATAAGGACTAAAGACATAAAATAATGTTGCATCTTTCTTATGACACAGAGCAAAAAGTCTTGCCTGTCAAAGTTGTCCCATCAGGTGGAGGTCTGACAGCGATCGTATCCAAAACAGCTGATTGCCATTAGCGCTGGCGGGAGTGTCGCAAAGCCCATTTTGATGTGTCTTTTTATTAATGTTGAGTGAAAATAGCAGCATGTTTACGTTCAAAAATACAGTAAGTCATCTTATAGTGTGTATAAAGCCAGCAAGGCGGTGTTGTTGAGCTTGGAAATGACAGCGCACAACCGTGACGTCATCACAATTCTCCGTTTGTGCCGTATACGCGCATACGCTAAGCGGAGAGTTTTGGATCTCTACACTTTGGCCAGCGTTTTTAAAAGTCTGCATTTTTAAAGACAACAGTATGCGTCTGCGTGTGGACAAGAGGCCGAAACGTGAGCTTTGACTACTAAACAAGGCAAAATGCCGAAAAAAAGAAAAGAAAAAAAAAGTCTTAACGACGCCTTAACGCAGCGAAAATTCCTCGAATATATTTTGTAATCTAATTACTCGAGTTACTAGAGGAATCGTTTCAGCTCTAGTTGCAGCCCTACGACACAACACAATAATTTAAAGCCACAACACAACTCTGTGCCACAAATAACGCCACCGACAAAACAGAAGTGACAGCAGAGTGACAAGTTACGGGGGCGGAATAACTTCGGGAACACAACAACATGAAGTGTGACACACAACATGCATATGGCAGCCAAGGAAACATTATTTCATGAGAAAGAAAGGGATGAAGGAGGCTATGGAAATTAGGAAGCGAGGGACCAACGCCATCAACAGGAATGAGGTGCACACCTCGGACACTGTCCTTCATGGACGTAGAACAGATACTGTATGGCCGGGTGACTTTATTTAGCTAAACTGTTAAAATGTTGGTTACTGTATTTTTATTGACAATTGCTTGAATGTTGAAAATGTGAGCACTAAAGGTTTTCTCTTGTTTAATTCAAATAAGATGTGAATTAATTGGCCATTAATTGTATTCATAATTAATTTATAAATATTTCCCTTACAAGAAATACCAGGAATAAAGGAAACTTCACCTGCAGTGTCCACTATCCAGTATTTATTTCACACTCAGGGCTTGATTTCTTTTGGCTAAAAAGTTACTGAGTCATTTCGGATTGACTCGTTCTAAAAAATTAGATTGTTCCTTAATCGTATCGGAAACCACTAATATCAGATCGAATCGTTGTTACAATGGATCGTTACACACCCGTTTTTTTGTCATCTTTAGAATCCTAAAAAAAAGACGTGTATTCTTGTCTCTCATAATGATTGTGAACGATAGGCAAAATTGCCCTTTAAGATTCATGTACTTCTTATTGGGTGTGTAGCGCAGTGAGAGCTGCGTTCCGTTAAGTGAAACAGAAAAATGACTTTTACTTACTGGTGGTGGGATGATGGGTATGACACTCACCGGGCGACTCTGTGGCTGTGCATTCATTGGCTGTGTCTGAGAATACACCAGAGGAGCTGAACCAGCATTCTGCCCAGTGTTGTATGGAGACTGTGGGAATACACAAGATGGGCAGGTGTGTTACAATCACAAATATACAATCACAGGGTCATGGACAAAAGCGCATGTGGCATCAAGTGTATTTGGACTAAAGGGATTCCAATCGGGGTTCTTTGCAAAGTGGTACCCTGACTGCTTTTATTACTCATCCCATGCTCAGTGGAGCCAGGTGCTGGTGGCTTTATCTACTTTTCTCCAAGTGTGGTTGTGCCCATTTAAGTGTGTGCTGGCCGACGTGCTATTAATAGAATGTAAGGCCCAGAGGGTGCACAGTGGGCTGCTGGACTACAACTCTGAAAACTTCATGAATTTCCAGGGAAGATAGCAGCAACGTAACGCTCAGGTGTCTAAGTGTTGTCTGACTGTCTTGTGTTTATGTTCCGTAAGAGCTGGATTTGAAGGGTTCTATCCTATTTACACGACCGACAAATGAGCCCTCACAAACATGCATATTTTGTTGCCTTAAACAGTACTATCCATCCATCCATCTTCTTCCACTTATCCAAGGTTGGGTCACGGGGGCACCAGCCTAAGCAGGGAAGCCCAGACTTCCCTTTACCCAGCCACTTTGTCCAGCTCTTCCTGTGGGACCCCGAGGCGTTCCCAGGCCAGCCGGGAGACATAGTCTTCCCAACGTGTCCTGGGTCTTCCCCGCGGCCTCCTACCGGTTGGACGTGCTCTAAATACCTCCCTAGGGAGGCGTTCGACCACCTCATCTGGCTCCTCTCGATGTGGAGGAGCAGAGGCTTTACTTTGAGCTCCCCCCGGATGGCAGAGCTTCTCACCCTATCTCTAAGGGAGAGCCCCGCCACCCGGCGGAGGAAACTCATTTTGGCCGCTTGTACCCATGATCTTGTCCTTTCGGTCATAACCCACAGCTCATGACCATAGGTGAGGATGGGAACGTAGATCGACCGGTAAATTGAGAGCTTTGCCTTCCGGCTCAGCTCCTTCTTCACCACAACAGATCGATACAACGTCCGCATTACTGAAGACGCCGCACCGATCCGCCTGTCGATCTCACGATCCACTCTTCCCTCACTCGTGAACAAGACTCCGAGGTACTTGAACTCCTCCACTTGGGGCAAGATCTCCTCCCCAACCCGGAGATGGCACTCCACCCTTTTCCGGGCGAGAACCATGGACTCGGACTTGGGGGTGCTGATTCTCATCCCAGTCGCTTCACACTCGGCTGCGAACCGATCCAGTGAGAGCTGAAGATCCTGGCCAGATGAAGCCATCAGGACCACATCATCTGCAAAAAGCAGAGACCTAATCCTGCAGCCACCAAACCAGATCCCCTCAACGCCTTGACTGCGCCTAGAAATTCTGTCCATAAAAGTTATGAACAGAATCGGTGACAAAGGGCAGCCTTGGCGGAGTCCAACCCTCACTGGAAACATGTCCGACTTACTGCCGGCAATGCGGACCAAGCTCTGGCACTGAGCATACAGGGAGCGGACTGCCACAATCAGACAGTCCGATACCCCATACTCTCTGAGCACTCCCCACAGGACTTCCCGAGGGACACGGTCGAACAGTAAACAGTACTATTGTTATGAAAATGATATATATTTTTCGATAACAAATATGCCAATGTACAAGACAGATTTAGCAGCAGAAATGTCATCTGTGTTTGTGTACAATGTTTTTAAACAGACTCATGTGGCAGTTAGGCATGTTTCCTTCCAAATCGTATGCTACGACAGGATAAGGATACTGTACCAATTCCTGGTATCTGGGAATCGAAACCGGTACTCAACGGTATTTTTGTGTATGTTAATAAACATTAATTTTATTTGGTAATAAAATACCATTTTTCATTGTAACATTTAAAAATGAGCTGATTATGATAACTGCTGTCCTGTTGTTATATCTTGTTTTATTATCACATTTCTTTGTAAGTATGACAATAAGTTGCAATTACAGTTGCATGTCCAAGACCTTATATGGCAGGAGTGTACAGTTTATGGTGTGTTGGCTAGTCAGTTAAGTCTAGTCTTTTGTTGCGCCCTAAAAGTGTTAATAATGTAAGTAGATTACTTTTTATGCACCAGCTGTTTGATTGTAACATGCATCGTAGTTGTAGTTTTCATCAACGAATTTGGAGGTGTTGAAATCTCCATGTAAAATTGCTAATACTAATCAGTAGCACGCCTAAAGCTAAGTTAAGGTATATCAAGCTAGCTAATTTTTGGTAAAATGGAGCCTTACTTAACTTACAATGGAGCGTTTTTTGAGTCAAGTACTTTGTTGCCATTGGAAACGGCAACATTGCCCAGAGGTAGTTTGGCTAAGTCTGCTCTCAGTGCTGCTGGAGTGATCACTAAGTGCCCGACAACCGGGCGTGGCAACGTGTGCGACCCAGTTACCGTAACACGGCACCATTGGATTTTACGTGAACTGGTGCCCGGTCAGTAGGGCTGTGAATCTTTGGGCACCCCACGATTCGATTCAATTCGATTCTTGGGGGTAATGATTCAGAATCAATTTCCGATTTAGAATGATTCTCGATTCATAATCAATACTTTTTTAAAAACATTGGGTGACAGTTCTATGATTAACTACATTCCTCCATAACATAGATAAACATCTCTAATCAATTTCTACATTACTTAAAAAAAAACTGATTTTATTGAATACAATTCTACCCAAACATTTAATAAAGTCAAATACAAATAAGGCAACAAGAGAAGTATCCAACACTTCTCTTTTCTAAAGTCAATCTGTACAGCAGATATGATCATCTACAATCAAGTTATGGTGTATTAGCATCAAACTAGCACATTTTTGGAAAAGCGGAGCCTTACTTAACTTACGTTGGAGCGTGTGACCTCAGGGAACATGCTTTTTTTTGTCGTAACAGAATATGATGAAGCGCTTGGTTTCAATTTAACAACGGTGTGTTGTTTTCTTTATTGTTAATAAACTTACAATGTTATGCAGAGGTAGAGTTATGACAATTTTAAAGACAAATTATACTATTTATAGTTACAGTGGAGAATGGGGTCAGTGCAAAATATTTTTTTCTTCCCAGGGGGGTCATAAATGAAAATATTTGAGGAAGTACTGATCTACATCAACAATATGATTTGCCTGAGTGGCTGTATAGGACAGATAAAAAAAAAAAAAAAATGTAAATATTGATTTTTGATTTCTTAGAATTGATTAAGAATCGTGATTCATTCAAAAATCTATTTTTTTGCACCCCTACCAGTCAAACCCGAGGGACTCATGGCGCCCTGTAGTCACATGAGGGGCTTTTGACCAATCAGAGAGAGTATGACCAGAGGATCTCCTAAATGATAGGTCAAAATCCCCTCACGTGACTACAGGGTGCCATGTTTGCTACCAACTTTGAAACCTTGTTGGCCATACTCTCTCCTTCATAATGCCTCATCATTATGATATGTGTAGCAAGGCAACACAAGCCTCACAAAACCATCATCAAAGTGCTTCAGCAACATTCCATTTTATTCATATATTTAATTCAGCCTATTTGAGATCCATTATGTACTTAAACACAAACAAACGAGACGCGATGAACGTGCAGAGAAGATGACAGCAAACTAGGTCATACACTCACCCCTCCGCTGGTCTCCCAGCCTTTAGGGTAGCGATATGGGGGAGCTGTGGGTACTGAAACCTGAGAGAGTGCCGGGGAATGGGCATGACCGGGTGGGGTGCCCGCCAAGTTTGGATGTCCTTTTGTGATGTCGTGAGCAGTGTACTGGGGGCCAGCATGCCTGGGGAGCTGGATCACATAAAGCAGTAATGTGGTTAGTAAGGGTGTTCCTAATCGATATTGATTAAAACAAAAACAAGTATCGGATGATATCAGCTTGCATCTAAAATCTCCAATACAAGCAGTCCTGCAGCGACTTCACTGGTGCAAAGCGAGTTAACATCATGTTCACACAAACACATATATGTTATGAACGCATACTTTCTATGCCTTTAGGCCTCTTGTCCACACACAAAACACATACATTTGTCCCTAAAACGCACGTTTGTAAACTTTGGGCAGGGTAAATAGGGCTTGAAAGGGCACGTGATTTGGCAATGCATTGTGGGGGTGAGAGAGACTATCAAACTGGATTAAAATGGATCGGACGACAGAAAGAAATCAGGAGAGTGTACCGAAATCAAGGGAGTGTATCGAAACAAACTGGACCCTGTTCCAATGGCTCGCCACCTTAAAAATCAAGTAAAATTAGTGGAATGAATCCATACGAGCACGTTCAATAGACAAGTTTTTGAACGTGTCCTGTATCTCTGTCGTCAAAGTGGTGTGTTTTTATACACGACAAACATTTCGGAATGCCCAGTCGGTGAAGGCTCACAGACAAACCAACTTTGAGTGTGTGCAAGACCTTGGAATTTGACATCAGAAAGAGAAGACTTGATTGATTGATTGAAACTTTTATTAGTAGATTGCACAGTTCAGTACATATTCCGTACAATTGACCACTAAATGGTAACACCCGAATAAGTTTTTCAACTTGTTTAAGCCACGTAAATCAATTCATGGTACAAATATATACTATCATCATAATACAGTCATCACACAAGTTAATCATCAGAGTATATACAATGAATGCTTTATTTACAATCCGGGGAGTGGAATGAGGAGGGTTTGGTTGATAACAGCACTTAAGTCATCAACAATTGCATCATCAGAGAAATGGGCATTGAAACAGTGTAGGTCTGACTTGGTAGGATATGTACAGCGAGCAGAGAACATAGTGAGTTCAAATAGCATAAGAACAAGTATATACATTAGAAATACATTTGATTATTTACATTTGGTTATTTACAATCCGG
Source organism: Nerophis lumbriciformis (assembly GCF_033978685.3). Classification (NCBI taxonomy): domain Eukaryota; kingdom Metazoa; phylum Chordata; class Actinopteri; order Syngnathiformes; family Syngnathidae; genus Nerophis; species Nerophis lumbriciformis. The sequence goes on along the minus strand of NC_084550.2, from coordinate 43,083,945 downwards.
GGAGGTGGGATGTGAAGTTGCCTGGAAGTGTTGTTTTAGTGCGGTTTTGAAGGAGAATAGAGATGCACTTTCTTTTACACCTGTTGGGAGTGCATTCCATATTGATGTGGCATAGAAGGATAATGAGTTTAGACCTTTGTTAGATCGGAATCTGGGTTTAACGTGGTTTGTGGAACACCCCCTGGTGTTGTGGTTATGGCGGTCATTTACGTTAAGGAAGTAGTTTGACATGTACTTCGGTATCAGGGAGGTGTAGCGGATTTTATAGACTAGGCTCAGTGCAAGTTGTTTTACTCTGTCCTCCACCCTGAGCCAGCCCACTTTGGAGAAGTGGGTTGGAGTGAGGTGTGATCTGGGGTGGAGGTCTAAAAGTAACCTGACTAGCTTGTTCTGGGATGTTTGGAGTCTAGATTTGAGGGTTTTGGAGGTGCTAGGGTACCAGGAGGTGCAAGCGTAATCGAAAAAGGGTTGAACGGGAGTTCCTGCTAGAATCTTCAAGGTGCTTTTGTTGACCAGAGAGGAGATTCTGTAGAGAAATCTCGTTCGTTGGTCGACCTTTCTGATTACCTTGGTTGCCATTTTATCACAGGAAAGATTAGCCTCTAGAATGGAACCTCGATAGGTGACCTCATCTTTCCTGGTGATAACAATGTCACCCACTTTTATAGTGAAGTCACTGACTTTCTTAAAATTGATTTGGGACCCAAATAGGATGGATTCCGTTTTACCTAAGTGTATGGATAGTTTATTGTCAGCAAGCCAGGTACAAATACTAAGGAGTTCAGCACTGAGGATTTTTTCCACCTGTGACTTGTCCTTGCCGGATACCAGCAGGGCCGAGTCATCCGCAAACAGGAACAATTCACAGTCGCATGCTGATGACATGTCATTTACGTATATTAGGAACAGTAAAGGCCCTAATATACTGCCTTGGGGGACTCCACAGCTTACTGAGAGGGGGGGGGGACACGGTGCCGTTCACCTCTACCACCTGTTTCCTCCCCTCCAAGTAAGATTGCATCCAGCTCGATGAGGTTTTATCAAATCCGATTGCTCTGAGCTTATCCAACAGTATAGCGTGGTTTACGGTGTCAAAGGCCTTCTGAAGGTCCAGCATGACCATGCCGCAGTATTTGCCAGGTAGGGGTGGACGTGGTTTTCGCGGGTTTTGGTGAGGTAGAGAACAATGACCAGGGATGTACAAAGAAACCCCTGAATCCTGTGTAGGCCGCAGGGGGTCCAGGTGATGTGGTGATGACCCTCAGGGTTTCGGGAGAGGTTAGGAGGACCTCCGCACTGCCGACTTTAATGGCGGCCGGGGTGTCGTCGAAAGCCATCACGCCGTCCGCCGCCGAGCCGCTGTCCTCACCGGTGTCTGAGCTGTCTTCCTCAGTCTCCGGGCCGCCGACCGCACCGATGATCGGGGTGAAGTCCTCCGTCGTACCGCCGACGGCTGGAACGCAAATGAGCTCGGGTGATGATGAACAAGTGAGAGCTGGCGTAGGTGGAGAGCTAATGTTTTTAGTAGCATAGCTCCGACGAGGTCCCGCAGCTAAGCTTGCTTCCTCTGCGTCGTTAACAACAACATTGCTAGGCTTCGCCAGGCGAGACAACATTAACCGGGTGGTTACTGGTCCGGGGTTTAGTTCAGTGTCTCCGGAGAGTAGAAGTAATAGTAAAATTGTTGATCTTCGGTCTGTCCTTCCAGTCAGGGTCTTATTTCTTCTGTTCCGATCCGCTGTGAGGCATGAGTAGATCACATTACCTCCGAAACCTGGATGTTTCGTCGATGATTTACCGAGGAGGTAGAAATCACTGTGTTCATCCTTTTCACGTTCACGACTCTCGTTATTCAGAGGGTATTGTATCCTTGGTGGTTTCAAATATAAATCCGTGATCCACAGAAGAAAAAAGAGGAGGTGTGGGATCATCCGAGCATTTGTCTGGATTCCCGGGTGGGAGCGAAAGAAAATGCGACTGCTCATCTCGGCGTGACTATGACTGTGGTCCTTTCAGAGGAAGTCAGCAGGACTTGTGACTGTGTGGTGTGTCCTCTGTTTCAAACTAAATATATTTCAAGTCTGAAATACACTGCATTAATGTGGGGAATATTTAAAGTCTTATCAGTTATTTATTTATGAATAGGCGTATTGCTTTTCCCCCCCAAATACTGTATGTTCTTCGTAACCTGCAGCTAGCTTAGCTTAGCTAACATCTTACTAAATGCCAGTGGCGGGCTGTGCGTTTTCCACGTAGGCCTTCAGTGATATCCGACTTCAATGATTACCTTTTAAAATACCATCATTTATGTCCCCACATGACCACTGCTGGAGAAATACTATAGAGGAACACATTTACACACTACTGGGAATTAAATTACCTCAACAGTATACAAAACGGGTTATTTTCTGGTGCATTTAAAATACATTTAAAACACAACAGCAATTAAAACATCTCTTAATACATATTAGAAGTGAAAAAATAAAATATTTGAACTCACTATTCGACGCCGTATAAGCCAGTGGTACCCCTTGTCGTCGGCTGATTCGAGTGGAAATGGCGAGCATTTCCCCATTTGATCGCCAGAACAGCTGAGCTAGCTTCCAAGGTTGGCCGATTTCGTCTCACAAGATGTAGTTTCTCTTTAAATATCCTTCTTGAAAATGGCCTTGCAAATATACAAACCCCGTTTCTATATGAGTTGGGAAATTGTGTTAGATGTAAATATAAACGGAATACAATGATTTGCAAATCCTTTTCAACCCATATTCAATTGAATGCACTACAAAGACAAGATATTTGATGTTCAAACTCATAATAAATGATAAATGGGTTATACTTGTATAGCGCTTTTCTACCTTCAAGGTACTCAAAGCGCTTTGACAGTATTTCCACATTCACCCATTCACACACACATTCACACACTGATGGCGGGAGCTGCCATGCAAGGCGCTAACCAGCAGCCATCAGGAGCAAGGGGTGAAGTGTCTTGCCCAAGGACACAACGGACGTGACTAGGATGGTAGAAGGTGGGGATTGAACCCCAGTAACCAGCAACCCTCCGATTGCTGGCACGGCCACTCTACCAACTTCGCCACGCCGTCCCTCATAAACTTTATTTTTTTTTTGCAAATAATAATTAACTTAGAATTTCATGGCTGCAACACGTGCCAAAGTAGTTGGGAAATGGCATGTTCACCACTGTGTTACATCACCTTTTCTTTTAACAACACTCAATAAACGATTGGGAACTGAGGAAACTAATTGTTGAAGCTTTGAAAGTGGAATTCTTTCCCGTTCTTGTTTTATGTAGAGCTTCAGTCGTTCAACAGTACGGGGTCTCCGCTGTCGTATTTTACGCTTCATAATGCGCCACACATTTTCGATGGGAGACAGGTCTGGACTGCAGGCGGTCCAGGAAAGTACCCGCACTCTTTTTTTACGAAGCCACGCTGTTGTAACACGTGCTGAATGTGGCTTGGCATTGTCTTGCTGAAATAAGCAGGGGCATCCATGAAAAAAACGGCGCTTAGACGGCAGCATATGTTGTTCCAAAACCTGTATGCACCTTTCAGCATTAATGGTGCCCTCACAGATGTGTAAGTTACCCATGCCTTGGGCAGTAATACACCCCCATACCATCACAGATGCTGGCTTTTGAACTTTGCGTTGATAACAGTCTGGATGGTTCGCTTCCCCTTTGGTCCGGATGACACGATGGCGAATATTTCCAAAAACAATTTGAAATGTGGACTCCTCAGACCACAGAACACTTTTCCACTTTGCATCAGTCCATCTTAGATGATCTCGGGCCCAGAGAAGCCGGCGGCGTTTCTGGATGTTGTTGATAAATAGCTTTCGCTTTGCATAGTAGAGCTTTAACTTGTACTTACAGATGTAGCGACGAACTGTATTTAGTGACAGTGGTTTTCTGAAGTGGTCCTGAGCCCATGTGGTGATATCCTTTAAAGATTTATGTCGGTTTTTGATACAGTGTCGTCTGAGGGATCGAAGGTCACGATCATTCAATGTTGGTTTGCGGCCATGCCGCTTACGTGGAGTGATTTCTCCAGATTCTCTGAACCTTTTGATGATATTATGGACCGTAGATGTTGAAATCCCTAAATTTCTTGCAATTGCACTTTGAGAAACGTTGTTCTTGAGCTGTTTGACTATTTGCTCACGCAGTTGTGGACAAAGGGGTGTACCTCGCCCCATCCTTTCTTGTGAAAGACTGAGCATTTTTTGGGAAGCTGTTTTTATACCCAATCATGGCACCCACCTGTTCCCAATTAGTCTGCACACCTGTGGGATGTTCCAAATAAGTGTTTGTAGCATATTCAACTGAATATGGGTTGAAAATGATTTGCAAATCATTGTATTACGTTTATATTTACATCTAACACAATTTCCCAACTCATATGGAAACGGGGTTATCGCAACTGTCTCTCAACTTTATGTGTTCTCAAATTCATCCGCTAACGGTCCCGATGAGTATCCAATCACAGGACGCGCAAATGTCACGTTCAACGTGAGGCCATCTAGAAGCCCTTATTGACAACAACTCGTGATCTGATTGGCTATCGCAACTGTCTGTCACTGTATGTCTCCGTTCACTTACAGCGCACAGCCTAAGGCAGATTTCGTACAGCATGGCAACATAAGCTAGTTGACTTCCAATTGGATACTGACTAAAACTAAAAACAACTGCACTGGAACGAGCATAATATGACATGAAGAGAATATGAATACTTTTAGATATTTAGGGAAAGTAAATTAAAAAATTATTTTATCTTTAATTATGATCATGATTTCTGGTTATGTTAGGCCAGCAGAGAAGGCCTTGCTGGCCCTGACAGCCCGCCACTGCTAAATGCTACATGTGCAACAGAACAAAACAGGCTTTGATTCAGACTTACCAGTTTGAAAATGCCGTGAACACCCTAACATGTACCAGGTGATGGTGTTAAAAGTGATGTTTGATGATCTATCCAGGCTATTCAACGTATCTTTATGAGCTCACTAATCCGACTTCCTTCAGTTTTGCTTCTACGCTGGAAATGAGACAAACCTCACCAAATCCTTTTTTTCCCCTGCAGCGATCATGACAACCATTGTGGCAGTTAATTATATCGCATATTTGCGCCATTTTTGGAACTTGTTAAAGAAAAGAACACAACTTTAGGACAGAGTCTTGCATTCAGCCATGTCAATAAGCTATTCAGACACCAGCAGGAACCACAATGCATTGTGTTTGAGCTCTATAGTGTCAAAACTCTCTCGTCATGAGGTTAGTGTTTTTTATATATACCATTGTTCGCTGACTCTTCTCACTTGATTAAAACCTTCCAAACGTTCCACACTATAAAATAATAAAAAAGGATATCCGATGATTTGTGCTGATATTCTTTGTAAAAGGTGGATAAATGTTGGGGTCAGCTTTCGGCACGGCGGTGAGGTAGTAATGGTCTTGGCTGCGGCAGCTGCGGGCTGGCACCGTCCTTGCGAGCATGACACACCGCAGAATGAGAGCACACTGCAGGAGGAGTGCAGCAGTGAGACGACAAGAAGCTTTCATATTTAAACAACTCTTCTCGAGACGACACCGACAGTCACGTTCCACACAGTGACGTGACGTCAGATCCCTTTTCTGCTTGGCTCCAGCTTCTTTGTGTGGCCCACTTCCCTCACATGACCTGGGATAAAGCAACTCATCTAGCTGCTGTTGCTAGGGGAGGAGCCTGCTTTGACTGATTCTGGGGACATATGGAGTGATGGGGGGAGCCGTATACCATTTGAACATGCCCTTGTCCTCATGCACTGAACAAATGGTTAACGCCACTTTAATTGTAGAATCTCACAATGATTATTCACCAACTAATCACTTCCCTGCAGCTGAGTGCACATTTGGTCTGAATAAGCTGGAATCCAGATTGCTCAACTGTAATTGCTGTACAGAGAACAATACCCATCTGCAGCAGAAGTTGCATATTTGCACTTATTAACACACAATCGTGGTTAAATGAATACTTGTGTTTGTGATACAGCAGCAGTGCTCTGTGCTCACAGGTTCCTTTTAAAGTCCAATGAAACATCATGCATACAGGTGTGTGTTGAGACTCACGCTATAGAGGGCAGCCACGCCAGGCTGTGTGGAGAAGATTCGCTCATCCAGTGATTGCTGAACCCGGGGAATTCTGGAAAGGTGCATTTTAAGGAAAACTTGGGGTGTGGTTCATAGAACTGTTAGGGTTGTTCATTAAGTGTTTAAGAGAATGTGATTATCACTGATGAATCCACTTGGAGATTTGGTAGACAAAGTGTGACGGTTTAAGTCTGCAGAAATAACACACAATCTATGTGTTGTCCATGATAAAGCAGACTCACAGTATTTCCAAAAGGGATTTCCTCAAAGCTTGCAGGGTTTCATTTCAAGGATTTCCCTACAGCCCCGCCCCCCCAAAAAAGCCCCCCTCTCAAAGAGTACAACATGTACCTTTCACTGTTTTGAAAGTGTTCAAGGGAAAATGTGAAGTGGATTCTGGGACAAGCTCAGGCAAAGATTGGACAAAGTGCTGTCCAAGGGGATGGAAGCCTACAAGCTGTTATGACTTGTTCAAATCTGTCAAGCAGTGCTTTGAATGGGCATATAGTAGAGGCTGAGACACTGAGTGAGGCGTTATAGGCCAGGTGGCACCGCTTTACATGACAGGGAGGCCTGCTAACCTGCTAGACCGCGCTCATCTATGACAGGCTCACAAACCGCTTGTCACACTTGCTCAGAACAGTTCCACAAAAAAATCTCTTCATCCGTCCTAAATGGAGCACAAGATGAACATCCAATCATATCTGGCTATGTTTCCTTTGTTTTTGTGCATTTGTTGATATTAAGACTTCACTGGACATCGAACCATGCCCAGAAAGTCTAGGCAAATAATGCAAAGGTGTGCAAATCTACTGTATTTCAAAGGTCTGCGTTCTGTCTGTTTTGTGCAATATTTTTGCTCTAAAGTCATGTATGTGTTGAGTCAAATGTTTGTAAAGGTGGCTGGCATTGTCTTGGAGAGATTGGTTTAAATTGATACTACGGCTGTACTGATAAAAAAAAAACGCTAACCATGGTGAAATTCCCCACCGTTTTAATTGAAAATGATCAAAAAAACGTGACTGATAACAGCACTTAGATAAACTCATGGACTGATTGGCACCAAAAACATTAACGTCTTTCCCCACAAGAAACGACTTACCCCAACATACCTTCTCTAAACAAATTGCTGTCTACGCGACAGATATTCAATTGTACACATTCAACGTACAAGCTGTGCTCTCTTAGTACAGAGGGCTGTTTTATACTCAGAGGAAAACTGTTTTTACGGAGCATTCAAGGACCACTGAACAGAGTACGACGCCACAACACCCACCAGATATAGTAATAGATCTTGTTTATCACTTTTCATTTAAACAAATCTTCAAGTGCTACAGTACAAATCAATATTTAAAACAATACAAGCTTAGCCATTAAAATAGATACAATACAAAGATTCAAACACTATTTAGAGAAGCATAAAAACAAAAAACATGCAAATTGATGTTTTCAAACAGCTATTTTTCTATTTATTAAAGTGGGTCAAAAAATTCAAGTGTGTTTAAGTTCTTTTTGAGCACATTATTCAATCCTGCGATAATAATGACAACTGATCATTTTGGTCACGATAACCGTGCTGGGAAATGTTCATATCGTTACATCCATAGTTGATATACATTTCTATTCAAAAAGGGGGGATTCAAAGAAGTTTATACTTCTTCTCATTACCCTTTTGAGATATGTTTAATTTAATTTAATTGTATTTTCTTAATTCAATTTTTAATTTAATTTCTGTGAAATAATTATATTGCCATTAAGCTCTGCCATAACTACTACTGGGACCTATCCTGCAACTTATTGTCTTGTAATTAATGTACATCAGAGCTATTCAAATTTTAGTATTTTTTGTATTTAGTGTATTAAATTCAGCAACTAGTGTTTGGATCCCACTGTACGCAATATCTGAAGAGCATGGAAAAAAGAAAGCATTTCACTGTGGTGTACTCTGCATGTGACGAATAAAACCTTGAAGCACAAGACTGTTCACTAGATATGTATGTATATTATGTACTACATGTATGATGTGGAGCTGACTTTGACATACTCAATAAACAACAACAAAACATATTTTGAACCCTTTGACTGCCCGATTAAACAATAAGAATGCTTTATGTTTGTTTCTCTTTTATGTAGTGCTCTTTAACAAGCTCATTTCAACATCCTAGATCTCGCATCACTTTTTCAAGGAACTGATACAATAATGTATTGACCAGGACACCAAGGCCTTGCTCAAAAGGATCCATCCTAGTCACTGTCGTTGTGCCCTCACTTCACCCACCCTGCTCTCGGTGCCACTCACACTGGCACATGAATGTGAATGGATGTTTGGTGGATGTCGGAGAGGCCGTAGCCGCAAACTGGCAGAAGGTTTTCCGACAGTCTAGCCCCTAGGTAGTTGTGGTTACAAATGTGGCTTACCAGCATCACAGTGTGAATGTGGAGAAATGAATGACAGGTTTTCAGTTCTCGCTGTAAAGCACGTTGAGTGTCTAGAATTGGCGATAAAAATCTCATCTACTATTATTATGACTTGTACCTAGCATCCCACTTCTGTCACCGTTTGACACGGAATTCCAAGGAGGACAACCTGAATCTGAACAACCTACACCATTTATTGGTTAATCTGACAGGGACAGTGTAAATTAATCAATATTGCTACAAATGCATCAGAAAATGAAGTCTGGAGCACAAGATTCTTCAATATGTCTGGGAACTCCACCAACAGATAACCCTGGATATGACTCAACAAATCTTTTTTAGATAAAGTATAGGTATCTATTCCATCGCGTACTGCACAACAACCATCTTGCCTTGGTTGACCACCACTTTTTTTTCCCACTTCCGGGAAGAAGTCACGTGACGGAATACAAGCAATTTTTCATCTGTTGTCCCGGTACATATCTTAAAATTGTCTTTGGCATGGTAACCAAATTGTGTACACAATCAAGCCTTGTTCATGTTGCTACAAATACAACCAAGCAAATCAAACACACAAAAAAATATGCCCTCACAACTGTTAAAGATCTTGCCTTGTCATCTCTCTATGAAACAGGCTACCGGTACCTGGAAGTCTCAGAGCAGAGAAGACAAGAGACAAGGCACAGGAAGTGAGTGGAGACGTCCCAGATGGTGCAAACACAACCCTGCTGGCCCCCTCGCCTATCGCTCATTCTTCCCCAAATACACCAGCACACATCTATGCTGCTAACAAAGCTTTCACTGCCTGCTGCTGCTTTCTTGCAGCACAAACAATAGGAGCTAGCTTGGTGGATTAGACGCTCACAAAGCAAATCAGTGGCCAGTGGTTAATGTTTATCCCTAAGACGTTATAAAGAAGTAAATGTAAGGAACATGTTCAACTCTTTTATGCTGTTTATGTAAATAAATACAACTGTAATGACATCGAATCAACAATGACCATCACAGGTCTCTGCAGGTTTCAACAAGTCAACCTTTTAAAGACCATAATGAATACAATGTAAGATCACTTCACACGAATACTGACAAAAAAGTACAAACACATGAAGGAAAATAAGAAGCCCAGAATAAATTGTACTTATTTTTTCAGAGTTCTCATTGAATGCCTTTAAAAGTGAGTTTTCTTGCAGCAGTGTGCTTCATTCATATCTAGTGTTTTCACCAACATGTTATCACAACATTTAGAAAGTTGGCCAAAGGACGGAAGCAAAACCATATATTGTCTGAAAAAGGGACGGTTACCACCTGTGCTAAAACTAATGGTTTGCATTTGCGGTGTTTTCAGAATTGAGGAAACACAGAAAAACTTGTACAGTACGACCGTATGGACAAGGATGTAAAAAACAGGGAGTGCAGACAGAACAATTGTCTAAAAAGAAAGAATGAGATTATGGATTGCAAGAGGGTTACATTTGATCAGCTCTTTTTGTATCTGGTATGCATTTTTTTTTGCAAATATATGGTTAATAAACATTGAGTGGTCATTACTGTAGCGTGACAAGACGACATTCGCACAACGTATCTTCCTTGCTTTCCGGGGGTCCTCAGTCAGCCAAAAACTGATGACGCTACACCCTTTAAAGCTTTTAATGTCACTTGCTGTATTAACTTAGAGAAAAGACGAGACCAGGGGTGTCCAAACTTTTTGACTCGGGGGGGCTAATTGGGCTTTAAAAATTTGTCCGGGGGCCGAAAGCCAACTACAAGCAAAGTAACACATACATATACAAAAAAAACATGAAATGTGGGCTAGTACTTTTTCTTATGATTGTTCCTGTTTTTCACTCAGTACAGATTGGTGTCCTATCACAGTGTTGTGCATTACAAACTTTCATGTTGATGTAGAAGCTAGCTTATCTTTTGCCGTACTTAGCTTTTACTGCTAATACCGCAGAATGCCGATGTGTTAGTACGCTAGAAAAAGAGTTCCTCGGTGTTCACTCTTACAATAACAATGTTGCTACAGCTTGGTTATTATACAGGTTACAGAATGTAAATTAAGTATTGTTGACAGTTTTTGAATGCATTTTTAAAGTGATTTAAAGGTAGAATTGATTGCTAACATTAGCCGCATTGCTAGCCACCAAGAACGAGACAATTTTTACAAGTTAGAATGCAAAAAACGTTTGTCTTCTTGTCTCTCTTAATTGTGAACGATAGGCAAAATTCCAAACAAAGTGCAGTTCCCCTTTAAGACTTAACAAGTGACAGAATTTGAGACATTTTAAGGTCTTTAATTACAATTACAATTAATTACAATTACCTCCCTAGGGAGGTGTTTAGGGCACGTCCGACCGGTAGGAGGCCACGAGGAAGACCCAGGACACGTTGGGAAGACTATGTCTCCCGGCTGGCCTGGGAACGCCTCGGGATCCTCCGGGAGGAGCTGGACAAAGTGGCTGGGGAGAGGGAAGTCTGGGCTTCCCTGCTTAGGCTGCTGCCCCCGCAACCCGACCTCGGATAAGCGGAAGAAGATGGATGGATGGATGGATAATTACAATTATTTAGATTTAAAACTTTTAAGAGCCGATAGATACCTTATCATTAACAAAACAAATGACTAGTTTCCTCTCCTAAAAAGTACTTCAATGCTTGGTAGCTACAAACAGTGGGTGCAAGAAATTTAGGCCCAACTAAATTAGTTGCCTTTTTTACCGTTACTGGATTTATTTCTGGATCATTTTAAACTAAAACAAAAGGAATGTGGACTACACACAAAATGTACTCTATTATCTCTACCAAATAAACTCATTAGTTACTGACATTTGAATTAACATACATTATGACATACATTATTATTTATGGTCTGTGACTGCTAATAATCAAAGATTGGAAATAAAAATGTTAGATAATGCCACCGAAAGATCACCCATCACAAGTGAATGCGCCATGTGATTACTTGTACATGTAATATATCACTGCTCCATATACTGGTCAATAGCATTGTAGTGATGGGTCTGAAGTTGACCCATTATAGTAACATCTCAAACTTACTGCAGTACACTTCCCACATTTTGTGCAGGTCTGCATGAGCACACGCAGAAGAGAACAACATATTGTTCTGATTTGGAGCATTTCCTGCAGAACAGAAAACACCAGAGAAAAAAACAACAACAACAAAGATTAGACATCTGCCTGAATGGGTATTGTCGACATAGGTACATCATATGCTTCAGATCTCCTGTTTAGCTATTCAGAGTTAAAAGCTTGAAAACCACAGCCAGTAAAACATCAAACAGATTACCAGTATCTCTAAAAGTAAACTAGCCAACATAACAACAAGCAAGAACATGAAACGCTGAACGCATACTCCTAAAGCTCTTGTTATTTCAACACATCCCATAATCATAATACAAAGAAGACTTCAAAAATGCGTGAACACAGTAACTCTGTGCTGTTTCAGTTGGATGAGTGTGCAGGAAGTTGTTCCTCTCTGGAAAGAACTGTCCTGCATGCTGTCTCATAACAACTCTGCAGTTTATTTATAACTTCCCCACAGTGAGCGTGCACCAGATCACATGCACCCCTGCCGTTAAGAATGCAAGTGCAGCTTGTACATACAATACATCGCTTGGTCCTCATACCTGGAAGTGACGTCATGTCTGACTTTAGCAGGATTTTAACTACTCGGAACAAATGACACGGTTTAGGTATTTTCTTCCCTATCATGCGGTCCATTTCAGATGTGTGTCATCCAGTACAAGCTAACTTTTTTTACACACAGTGTGGGCATGTATTTGTGAAAACATGAATCTTTACATTGTTATCAGTGCTGTAATTCCAGTATTTTCCAAACAAATACAACACATATATATAAGACCCACCAATATCAATCTGATTGTCACTGATGTCACTCATTTCTGTGCTGTGTACAGCACAGAAATGAAGTTTATAAATGAGTACCATGTTTTTTTAGACTATACGGCGCACTTAAAATCCTTTCATTTTCTCAAAAATTGACTGTGCGCCTTATATTTGTAATAATTCTGGTTGTGCTTACTGACATCAAAGCAATTTTATTTGGTGCATGGTGTAATGATAAGTGTGACCAGTAGATAGCAGTCACATAAGCGATGCATGTGGACTGGAGGTTGACGTCTTCTTCAATAAATGATGCTAGCAAGTACCTGTAAGCAAGCAACAACAAAACGTTGATGTTTCATTGAGATTATGGAACATTACACACAGCGCTCAAAAATCGACTTTGGTAAGCTACAAAGCCACACCGCTTGGTGGATTGTCCGAGCATTATGGCTACCGGAGTCAGACGTACTGTGCTTCAATATACGCTATTATTATTATGGTGTGTGTATAAGGACCCCAAAATGGCACCTATTAGGAGACATTATCTGGCTGTATAATCACTCGACATACAGCAATAGCTACCTCTCTTTGTTTATAATGTATATTTTCTGCTGGAGCTACTCTCTATTTTATGTTGCAGCTGTTGCATATACTGTACTATTTTACATGGTAATTGGGATTTGTTAAATGTTGTATATGTTATATGAAAATATTATATAATAATATAATATATCAGTATATATCATATGTAAATATTACATATATGTTATATTTTATATTACTACTATGGCACATTTTAGTCTGCTTTATACCTTTTGCTTTCGCCCTCTTTTTGTGCTCTTGTGTGCACTATCCTTTCCATCCTTTGTAACTGAGCTACTGTGTGGAACAATTTCCCTTGTGGATCAATAACGTTTGTGTAAGTCTAAGTTTTGTTTCGCAATATTATGCAAAACTAACTGTTCTTACCTATTGGTATTTGCTGATGTGTATTTGGAATCTGCATAAGTCCCGAAAATTGGCGCACGTCCGCCACTGTAGTCAATAGGCTCCTTTTTCTCATCCTCCGCTGTTGCCATTTCTAATACAAAGTAGTGCACAATTCCAATTTATAGACTCAATATACTCGCTATGGAAGCGGTAAAAACTACCGGTACTACAAAGATAACCGAGAGAAGACACTGTCGAAATGGAGGCACGTAAATAGGAGCGCCGTATCCTAAAGAAACGGTCAGAAAGCGGCTTGAAGAAGGTCTGTAAAACATCATCTATGCAATATTTTGAGCAAAGAACCACCATTACATGTTATGGACCACAATAAATTATTTTACAGGTGGAAAAATAATTATAATATGACCCTTTAATGTGCCTTATAATCCGGTGCGCCCCATGGGCCGAAAAATACGGTACATTGCAACTTGTCGGGTATGAAAATATTGAAAGTAAATCGGCAATCAAAACAAATTGAAGTGCTGCTCCTCAAACTAAAATAACTATTATGCTAAGTCGAGTGGTTAGGTAGCCTGGGAAAAAAACAGACGGTTTCTCAGCTGGCCTGCAGCAGAGTGAGGTGAGTTGGAATGAAAAAGGGGGGCTTAGGCAAGGCTGGCTGACCTGGGCCTTTGTTGGCAGATGGTGGGAAGCGCCACCTTGGCCTCTTGCACTGAATGCTAAGCAGCGCCACTATTGTCTGGCTAGCGCACGCATGCGCCAAGCGTTCCTCTGGCAACCAGGAACAGCAACAAACTACACACTCTCAGTCAGTCAGGCACTGCACCATCACGTTGCTGCACCAGAGTCAACATCCTGCAAGTGGGAATTGACGTGCTCCCCCATTCCTGATCTTTGAGGAGAGAGGTCAGTTAAGAAGGCGACATTTAAAACGCTCAGGCATGAACGTCAGATGCATTGCTGGGTGGAGAAATGCTCACAAAGATGAGATATGTCCATTCCAACTCAAAGCTAATCGACTTCACCGGTCCAAAAAAGTACTGCTTAACAAAAGTCCCATAATTTACTGTTTTTAACCAAGTCTCAGAGGTCCCACAACAGTGTACCGTAGTAAGTATTTGAAATGTAGCCTAGATGTTGGGATTTAGACCCTTTAAAAAAACACACCTTTTTGTGTGTTTGCAGTTTCAATGCTAATAAACTGTTTTTGTTCGTTCCTAATCTGATTTTTTTACACTCAAGTGACACAGATGTGATTGTGTTTTACCAGTCTAGATGCTCCAAAGTGCTTCAAATCTGATCTTTTGGCATCAGATTTAGGCCACATCAAGAGGTAGTCTGAATCTAATTGGAATCTGACTTCAGTCTAAGCAAGGGTGTCAAACTCAAATACAGAGTGGGCCAAAATTTCAAACTGAACAAAGCCGCGGGCCAAGGTTGAACAAATTAACCTTTTAATAGGGACCCAAACAAGTTTTGCATTGAATATTGAACAAGCAAGGCTTATATAACTTTATAGTGACATGCAAAATCGAGTTTCAAATAATAATAATAATAATTAAAAAATATCAATGGTTTATCAAATACAATTTAAATAAAAATGTAATGCCTCTTTTCTATTTGCAGCCTTCTGAGGTAAATATCAACATTAACTTTTTCCACAGGATAATAATTTTAAAATAAAATAACAATGAATAAACCAACCATTCAGGACTTTAAACTGCTCAGTTTGCAACACACTAGGTAATCTAATCTGATGTGCCCAAGCCAGATACCTGGCATCTTTTCTTGGCTGCTAGTTCATTAATGTCGGGGCTCAGGCTTTGAGCTGAGGCAACCTTCATTATCGAACTAAGGTGTTCATCAGTCATTATATCTCGTAGTCCACCTAGTAGTCGTAGTCGTGGGGGCGTGCCTTAAAGGCACTGCCTTTAACGTCCTCTACGAGCTGTCGTCACGTCCACTTTTCATCCATTCTAACAAGGTGCCGGCCCAGTCACAAGATAAGTGCGGCTTTTGTACGCACACACACGTGAATGCAACGCATACTTGATCAACAGAGATACAGGTTACACTGAGGGTGGCTGTACAAACAACTTTAACAATGTTAAACTGTTAATTGTAGTTTAACATTGTAGTTGGAATGTAAACTTTTAAACATCCAAGTTGAAAACAAATAAAATATACTCCGCTTGGAAGCAAAAATTGGCACTTGAAAAAAATAACAACCAAAAGCAGTGAAATAAGTTCTGTCTCTGTTGAGGAGCAGGTGGAAGACCCTCAAATATACACAACCAAAACAATAAATAAAAAGGCGAAATAAAGTTATTGTGAACAAAGTTATTAGTTATTATTGTGGTATTGTTTAAAGTGCTAAAGAAGTAATTATACACAAGGCACAATCTTTTAACCAATTTGTATTTTTTTTTAAATAACTAAAACAGGCAATATACTTTTTTGGCAGAGGAAATATCAAATTGTGTTCTGGCTTCATAGGAACCATATTATTTTTAAATTTAAATATGTTTCTTATTCTATTTAATTTGTAAATGCTTTTTTAATAGATGTTTACTTATTTCCCTTACGGTTTATGTGACGTCACGGGAGTTCACTTCCTGCTGAAGGGAGTTGGCGTTGGTGTTTAGACAGTAATGTGTTCATACAAGTTTCGATTGGGGAATGACGATTCTTAATGGGGAAAGACGTTAATGTCTCTTATTTACATGTTAGCATTTAAGCTAGCTAGCAAAGTAACATCAGTTGGTCTCCATAATATTTCTCAATCATAGTTTTTCGATCATTTTAATTGAATACGATAATACTAACCGTGGGGAGTTTTATTATCATTACTACTGTACTACAAATGCCATAGCTGCTAAAACCAATGCAGAAGAGTGACCGCTTTAGTAACCTGCAACAACGCATACACATGGCGATTATCGGAGCTGGCAAACTTACCGACTTCATTTTCATTTATCGTCCAGTTAAATTACTTATCAAATATTGGCCCAGGCCTAATAGGGCGGCCTGATCGACACCCCTAAAATCCTTCTTCCGAAAAAAAGTACAACCTCGTCCTTTCTGTCTCACTGCCACCCTGATGCAACTTAAGCTTTGCTTCTGCCTACTCCTTTTCGGACATGCTGTAATGAGAAGCTGGAATCACGGTGCATCCGGAAAGTATTCACAGCGCTTCACTTTTTCCACATTTTCTTATTTTAGAATGAAACAAACTCATTTTTGTCCTCAAAATTCTACACACAATACCCCATAATGACAAGTCAAAATATGTTTTTTTAATTTTGCAAATATACATATATATATATATATATATATATATATATATATTTTTTTTTTTAATTATAAAAAAATCATCACATGTACTTTGTTGATGCACCTTTGGCAAAAATTACAGCTTCAAATATTTTTAAATACGGTGCCACAAGCTAGGCACACCTATTTTTGGGCACTTAGGCCCATTCCTCTTTACAGCACCCATCCAGCTCCATCCGATTGGATGAAAAGCATCGGTGCACAACCATTTTCAGATCTCTCCAGAGATGTTCAATCGGATTCAGGTCGGGGCTCTGGCTGGGCCGCTTAAAGACATTTACAGAGTTGAGCTAAAGACATTCCATTGATATTGTGGCTATTTGTTCAGGCTTGTTGTCCTGCTGAAAGATGATCTGTCACCCGAGTCTGAGTTCAAGAGCGCTCTGGAGCGGGTTTTCATCCAGGATGTCTCTGTAAATTGCCGTATTCATATTTCCCTCTATCCTGACTAGTCTCCCAGTTCCTGCCGCTGAAAACCATCCCCACAGCATGATGTGCCACCACCCTGTAGGGATGGTATTGGCCTGGTGATGAGGTGTGCCTGGTTTCCTCCAAACATGACGCCTGGCATTCATGCCAAAGACTTCAATCTTTGTCTCATTAGACCAGAGAATTTAGTTTCTCATGGTCTGAGAGGGGTTAGTGCATGTGCCTCACAATACGAAGGTCCTGAGTAGTCCTGACTTCAATCCCGTGTGTGGAGTTTGCATGTTCTCCCTGTGACTGCGTGGGTTCCCTCCGTGTACTCCGGCTTCCTCCCACCGCCAAAAACATGCACCTGGGGATAGGTTGATTGGCAATACTAAATTGGCCCTAGTGTGTGAATGTGAGTGTGAATGTTGTCTGTCTATCTGTGTTGGCCCTGCGATGAGGTGACGACTTGTCCAGGGTGTACCCCGCCTTCCGCCCGAATGCAGCTGAGATAGGCTCCAGTCCCCCCCGCGACTTTTCTGTACCCTTCCCCAGATTTGTGCCTGGAGACAATACTGTCTCAGAGGTGTACAGACAAGTCCTTGGAATTCCTTCTTGGGTTGTGCTCTGCCTTGCACTGTCAAGTGTGAGACCTTCTATAAAAGACAGGTGTGTGCTTTTCCAAATCATGTCTAACCAACTGAATTTACCACAGGCGGACTCCAATGAAGCTGTGGGAACATCTCAAGGATGATCAGTTGAAACAGGATGCACCTGAACTCACTTTTGAGCATCATTACAAAGGCTGTTAATACTTATGTACAGTCGTGGTCAAAAGTTTATATACACTTGTAAAGAACATAATGTCATGGCTGTCTTGAGTTTCCAAAAATTTCTACAACTCTTATTTTTTTGTGAATATTTTTTTTGTAAAATGACGACTTTTATTATAATACTGCCAAAATTCTACGTTTTTCCTGTGAAATTGTGACCTTTTTTTTGTGAAATTTTAACTCATTTTTCACAACAAGCTTTTTTATATTTGCATAGTATGTATATATTATTAATGTTGTAAATACACATCTTTATATATCTAGAAATGAGAAAATGTTTTTGTGACCAATAAGTATTGGTCACAAAAAACATTCATGAGGTTTGGTTCTTTTATGATATTATTATGGGTCAAAAGTATACATACAGCAATGTTAATATTTGGCTACATGTCCCTTGGCAAGTTTCACTGCAATGAGGCGCTTTTGGTAGCCATCCACAATTTTCTGGTTACATTTTTGACCACTCCTCTTGACAAAATTGGTGCAGTTCAGCTAAATGTGTTAGTTTTCTGACATGGACTTGTTTCTTCAGTATTGTCCACATGTTTAAGTCAGGACTTTGGGAAGGCCATTCTAAAACCTTAATTTTAGCCTGATTTAGCCATTCCTTTCCTACTTTTGACGTGTGTTTGGGGTCATTGTCCTTTTGGAACATCCAACTGCGCTCAAGACCCAACCTCCGGGCTGATGATTTTAGGTTGTCCTGAAGAATTTGGAGGTAATCCTTTTTCATTGTCCCATTTACTCTCTGTAAAACACCAGTTTCATTGGCAGCAAAATAGGCCCAGAGCACAACACTACCACCACCATGCTTGACGGTAGGGTGGTGTTCCTGGAATTAAAGGCCTCAGCTTTTCTCCTCCAAACATATTGCTGGGTAGTGTGGCGAAACAGCTAAATTTTAATTTCATCTGACCACAGAACTTTCCTCCAGAAGGTCTTATCTTTGTCCATGTGATGTTTTTGTGACCAAAAAGTATGTGCTCCAACCACTCTATCACAAAAAATAAGAGTTGTAGAAATTATTGGAAACTCAAGACAGCCATGACATTATGTTCTTAACAAGTGTATGTAAACTTTTGACCACAACTGTACATGTGATTTCTTAGGTTTTTGTTTTTAATACATTTACAAAAATCTCAACAAAAAAAAACCACTGTCACATTATCATTATGGGGTATTGTGTGTAAAAAATTTAAGGACAACAATGAATGTATTCCATTCTGAAATAAGGCTGTGACATAAGAAAAAAGTGAAGCGTTGTGAGTACTTTCCTGATGAACCATATTGTAATTGTATTCATGAGTAATGGAGGTCTGCTTGTGGCTGAGCCATGCGTACGTTGGTCAACCTCACCTTTGGCTCGGTATCTAGCATTAGAGCTGAAACGATTCCTCGAGTAATTTGATTACAAAATATATTTGAGGAATTTTTGCTGCCTCGAGGAGTCGTTAAGTTTTTTTTTTACGGCATTTTGCCTCGTTTAGTAAACAGTCGTCAAAGCTCACATCTCGCGCAGACTGTTTAGGTATTGCACAGCGTGTTTACGTCACAGATCATACACCCCCTGCATCGCACAACACCGGTCTTCTAAATACGCTTGAGTTTATAAAACTTTTCCGCAGACATAACTCGCAATGGCAGACGACACATAAAGCAGTGGACAGAGCCATAGCAAAACGAGGGAATTAAGAAGCAACAAAAGTTGTCTAAGATGTGGGAACACTTCACACTAAAATCGAACGGAAATGCAGTAGTAGGCAAGCATTGCAAAGTGGAGCTCGCATACCACAATAGCACTGTAGCACCTGTTGAGAAAGCATCCGATTTGAGGGACGTCCGGAGGCGAGGTAAGTCATCTATTATGTATATAATGTAAACACAAAAGTTGTGTTAGTAAAATAAATGTTATTCATTATGATAACCAGGACGTGTTCTCGCACTCCCGCAAAGTCATCAAATGCCACCAAAAGGTGTTGAAAACTAACAAGGCTATCCGAGCTGTCGTGTTCAACTAGCCTTTCATTAGTAACCACGCAAAAGTAGTTGTGCAAAGTTATTCAAGTCATGCTACTTTGATAGCTTGCACTTGCACCCACTATAGTCTCTGTAGAATGTAAAAGTTCCAAGTCCTTGTTCACAGTAGTAGCATTTGTGTGCCAAGTTCCTGTCAGCCATATTGGTTCCGAATATGAAGTTGCACATTTCAAATGCAGTATTAAAGGCACTACCCAATCCACTTTTTATGTTTGATATAATGAAAACTGTTCTTGTTTTATTTTTGATACTAAGAATATAGTTTTATTTTAACTTTCTCAGGGAATATTAATTTTGAACTAATTTTATGTGTGTTTTCATCTCAAACATGTTTTGATGGCAAAATGAGAATTGATTGCTATTTTGCATGCAATGAATGCAATGAACTGTATTGTATTCTTAAAATTTAAAACTGTTGTTGTCATTATTAAGTGGTTTGTCTTTTTATATTGTTTATGTATTGTTGGCAGGTTGAAAACAGCTCAGCGGATTTGCGTGGAGAAACCACCATTTAAACGGCACCATATGATAATCATCAAAAACGCAAAAGAGACAAGAACTTAGTTTATGCGGTCACATAGGGCTGTGAGCGCACCTGTTTTTATTAGCACACAAATTGGCACAACCAACCACGGACGCATTTCAGCTGTGCATGTCAGCCTTCAATAATGAAAACAGGCATTTAGGAAATAAAAGACAATTAGGCCAAACGCAATAATTGAGGGCACATCTTAAAATGTATAATTAAACCTTGATTAAACAAAAATATGATTTATTCGATTAATCGATTGGAGTATTAGATAGAATACTCGATTACTAAAATTTTCGATAGCTGCAGCTCTAGCTAGCACGCTAATCTCTAATGCCTAACAGAACAAGCAGGGAGTGAACCAGGCAGGTTACACATGGTGGAAACAAACTACTAACATAAGCCTAACTGTAAGTGGAGATGACATAAGTGCGGTGAGTCGCCTTCTCAGGTAAACAGGCCAGCAAGTGCTAACAACACTTGGCACAGCACAGCCATGTTAATGGTTGACAAGCCACGGTAATGACAGTGTGCCATACCAAATAAACGATTAAGCTGAAATGGAAGATAATTGAAAAAAAACCCGACGTAATTGCCATGTCAGACTGAATGACGTGTTAAAACGTGTTCGTGTAATTGCTCGCTGTTGTCGGGTTTTAAGGGCTTATCGACCAGAGAGCTAACAGGCCCGTCAAGGTGCGGGTGGAGTTCAATGGGAGGGGAGGTGCAATCCCCCAAAGGCTGGGCCTTATTTGGGCCAAAATGTAAGGCACCCGCGGAGGCAGTTAGCTGCCCTGCTACGCTCAACGCGCATATTTACGCGGCTAACGCACCTTGCTAGCTAGCAGCCTTCCACAGCGAACAAAGCCGGCGCCGGTAGCCGGTGTCAGGGATGACGAAAGCCCGCTTTAACTAACAATGTCA
>NC_084550.2:42980000-43057500 GCF_033978685.3 Nerophis lumbriciformis | reverse complement strand
CCACCTAGTACCAACCTCGTCATGTCCGTTGTGTCCTGAGCAAGACACTTCACCCTTGCTCCTGATGGGTGCTGGTTAGCGCCTTGCATGGCAGCTCCCTCCATCAGTGTGTGAATGTGTGTGAGAATGGGTAAATGTAGAAGTAGTGTCAAAGCGCTTTGAGTACCTTGAAGGTAGAAAAGCGCTATACAAGTACAACCCATTTATTTATCATTTAAGCCACATTCAGCACGTGTTACAACAGCGTGGCTTCGTAAAAAAAAAGAGTGCAGGTACTTTCCTGGCCCGCCTACAGTCCAGACCTGTCTCCCATCGAAAATGTGTGGCGCATTATGAAGCGTAAAATACGACAGCGGAGACCCCGGACTGTTGAACGACTGAAGCACTACATAAAACAAGAATGGGAAAGAATTCCACTTTCAAAGCTTCAACAATTAGTTCCCAATCGTTTGAGTGTTGTTAAAAGAAAAGGTGATGTAACACAGTGGTGAACATGCCCTTTCCCAACTAATTTGGCACGTGTTGCAGCCATGAAATTCTAAGTTAATTATTATTTACAAAAAAAAAATAAAGTTTACGAGTTTGAACATCAAATATCTTGTCTTTGTAGTGCATTCAATTGAATATGGGTTGAAAAGGATTTGCAAATCATTGTATTCCGTTTATATTTACATCTAACACAATTTCCCAACTCATATGGAAACGGGGTTTGTATATAGTTTTGTAGTCTCACTCCTAGTGACATGCATATATGTGTGTATATCTTTGTGTTCATATACTGTATGTATGTGTGAGTATATGTCCATCCATCCATTTTCTACCGCTTGTGCCTTATGTATGTATATATGTGTGTATATACAGTATGTATACTGTTTTGGAGTGTTAGTCCTAGTGACATGCATATGTATATATATGTGTGTGTGTAAATGTGTGTATATGTGTTTGTGTATATACGTATGTATGTGTTTGTATGTATATATGTATATATATATATAATTGTGTACCTTCACATATATCCAAACCTCAAAGCTGAATTTATCATCTGAAAACAAAAAATCTCAGTTAGATAATTAAACAATATAAACAGACTATTAGCTCAATAATCACATTAAAAATACAACTCCCTGAAATATTCTTATCAGATTCTTTTTTTTAATCATTTTCTGGCGTTGTATGGTTTTCATTCAAACTATTTGACAATCATCCCTTTTCTGCAACAGCAGCGCCATCTACTGTCCTCTTGCACATCCCTGTGAAACCTCTGCAGTAAAACTGCATTCAAATAAAAAGACAACCAAAAATCAAAAGTTTTATAGTTGTTTTATTATACAAAATAATATTTCCACACAAAAACAACATCATCTTAGTCTATTTTGGTTGTCTCAGCAGCTTTTTGTTTTTTATTGCTTGCTATATTCTTTCCGTGTTTCCAAGCAGTCGGAAAGTGGCGTTGTCATGAAATAGTCAGGGCAGCAATTCTCTCCCAGTCAAAACAACTGCTGGACCAAGTTGTACACACACAGTGCATCTGTCCCTCACAGAGAGAGAACTCTAAACATTCTGGATAAATATGGCTTTGCAATCCTTTTTAAGCGGACTTTCATATTTTAACGGGCTTAAAAACACCCTGGGCTACAAACAAAACCAAAAAGTCCCCCAGTTGAGTGTTGAATAAAACAGTGACATGAATAAAGGAGTGAAATTAGGTTGAAGGATGTGAAACAGAAAGTTGGGGTTAGGAGAACAGACATCTCGTCATAAATGCATGTTTCTGTCATTCATACACAGCAGGGGTCCCCAACCTTTTGTCCACCAGGTCCGCTTTAATGTGTGCATTATTTCCACATGTGGCGGATAAAAACAGCAAAACAATGAGCATGAAAAATCAACTCATCATAAATAACGCTGAAGTAGTAGGAGCCCTGGCATATAGTGGCGGGCCGTGCGTTTCCCATCTAGGCCTTCAGTGATGTCCTACTTAGTCCGACTTCAATAAATACCTCTCAAAATACCATTATTTAAAGCATTTGCCAAGAATGTTTTCATTAATCAAGAACGAAAGCTATGGCTTGTAAAATACTATACAGAAACACACTTGCGCACTACTGGTCATTGAAATAACTCAACTTGTCACTAGTGTACAAAAAGGGCTATTTTTTGCGCGTTTAAAACTCAATAAACCCGCATCGGACGTGGTACTGTCAAAAATAATTGTAAAAAAACATTGAATGTTAAAAAATATATTTGAACTCACAATACCGCTCGTAGTTGGTTGATTTGAGTGGAAATGACAGGCAAACCGTTATATATGCCACCTAATTTTGCTCTGCTACTTTGTTGGTTAAAAAATGTGAGTACAGCTGATTTCTCCGCTGGCCGAGTATGGCTCCGGTGCCACTTTCTGCTTTCGTAAATCACAACTTGTGATTGGATACCTGGGAGTAAGTATCCAATCACAGTCACTTTCAACGTAAGGCTATTGTCAACTGAATGTCCTCTGTTCGTTAAACTGCACAGCCGCCACTAATGTTGGGTCAGAAGGCCTACGGCAGAATTTATACAGCGCTGGCAACAAGCTAGCTGAATTCTGATTGGATAAAAGCTCTATCTTAAAAGAGCAACACTGGAGCCAAATATGACATAAAGAGAATATGATGAATACTTTTATATACTTATGGAAAGTCAATTAAAAATAAAATAAACTTTTTTAAATTAATGATCATGATTTCTGTTAGGTCAGCAGAGAAGGCCTTGCTGGCCCTGATGGCACACCACTGCTATATACCAGTGTTAATTAAGCATAGGCCCAGCGTTGGGCCGCGAGCGCCCCCTAGAATGTAATATAGGTGTTTTTCAGCTGTGGTCTGTATAGGCCGCAGCTGTACACAGTTGTAGTACACTTTTCCACCACTTGTGGCAGTAGTGACAATATCAAACAAAAGAAGTCTGGCGCTAATGTCAGATAAATTCCTTAGGCACAAAAATAATGACTAAAGTGACGTTAATTTTATTGAAAGTTTGGTTAAGAAACATATTTATTATTAATTTAGTTGATTTATTCTAACACACCATAGTACATATTGTATGTAAATGTATTCTTTATTTGGTTCGTACTTATTTTTCAAGTCAGCTTGACCTAAGCCTAAGGTTTATTTTGTTAAATCAATAACATAATCTTTGTGATGAACACATGCTTTTATAAAATTTGACAAGGTAGTGAACTGTAAGTCGGTTAGATATAATCATTGAATATGATCTAAATCAAGAGTAAGATTACTAATTCAGTGGCAATATTGGAGTGGTCCCCGGGGCCATCTGTAGTGGAAAAGTTGGGTCCTGACGTCAAAAAGGTTAAGAACCCCTGTCACCCTGCAGGGCACTGCAGATGGAAATTAGACTTTGGCTACAATCTGACACATTAACTTGTGATATGTTCATTAATGTACTATAACAAAAGAGTTGTTATATACATCTATAAACAATCTTATTGGTGTGTGTATTAATGTACTATAACAAAGGAGTTGTTATATATATATATATATATATCTTTCAACGATCTTATTGGTGTGTTTAATATTATACTATAACAAATGAGTTGTTATATACATCTATAAACAAACTTATTGGTGTGTTTGATAATGTACTATAACAAATGAGTTGTAATATATATCTATAAACAAACTTTTTGGTGTGTTTATTAATGTATTACAACAAAGGAGTTGTTATATACATTTATAAACAAACTTATTGGTGTGTTTATTAATGTACTATAACAAAGGATTCGTTGTATACATCCATAAACAAACTTATTGGTGTTTATTAATCTAATATAACAAAGAAGTTGTTATATACATCTATGAACAAACTTATTGGTGTGTTTAGTGGGACAGGCCAAAGTAAAGTTGGAGAACATGTGGTAGTTTATAAATGAATGAATGAATGAAAGTGCGACCCGGTTGTGGTTGGGGACCACTGATATACAGAATAAGTCCTGAAAAAGTTTGGGACAATAAAATTAATCATCAGAGTGGGTGCTCGCTAGATGTTAGCGGCTAGAAAACATGAGTTCTTCTCTCATCCTTAAAGGTTTTTATCTCCAGTGTTAGAAAAAAAAAGCACTTTTATGGCAAACATTCAACCTGAAGATGGAGACGGAAGCTTCCAAACAGTCCTGGCAAGAAGGCGCAGAGAGACATGTTAGTGGTAAGACAGGTAGGCTGGTTCCGTGGTTTTTGGCCTACCAACTTTGGGAGGGACTACCAAAGCTCACACTTGTGTTTGGGGTTCATGGGCGTGTTGGCCTTGCAGCCAAAGTGATGGGAGAATTCCCGCGAATTGGATACTGTCCCGATTACTCGGAATCTGGACGGACTGTGCGGGTCGGTGATGACGCCCTCGTGCGAGCTCTCGGGCGTCCGGACCGAGCACCACACCTGCGAGAAGAAGGTGTAGTGTTTTTTTCTCTCATGAAGTCAAAAGTGTGGTCGCTGCAAAGCAATGGGACTACACAGGATCTAGAACAGGAGGGTTTCATTTTTTAGTGGCATTATACAGAGCCAATAAACACGTCCTGGATTAGAACTGTACCTCAATTCTCGGACTACAAAAACCACTTAAAATCCTTTCATGTTCTCTAAAATGGACAGTGCGCCTTATGCCTAAAGTCCGTATTAATTCTGGTTGTGCTTACCAGCCTTCAAACAATTTTTATTTGGTACATGGTGCAATGATAAGTGTGGCAGTCACACTCAAGAAATACGTGTGGACTGCAAGTTGACGCCTGGTCAACAAATGACGTCGGTGGATTATCCATATATGGTTTAAGGTTTACCCACAGTGCTTTGCGTCCTTTTTCTATATCCTCTTGTTGCCATTTCTCATATAAAGTAGTGTACATTTCTAACCCATCTGTCAGTAGACTTGTTATGGAAGCGCTAAAAACCACCGATACAACAAAAATGACGGGGAGAAGATGCTGTTGATGTGGAGGCACGTAAATAAGACCGCCCACAAAATGCGCATTCTGAAGATACGGCTTGAAGATGGTCTGTAAAACATCATCTATGCAACATTTGGACCAAAGAACCACCATTACATGTTATGTAGACCTCAAGGAAGTGTTTAACATGTAGAAAAAAATCTTATTATGACCTCTTTAATGCACCTTATACTGCGGTGCCTCCCCCCCCAATGGTTTGAAAAATACGGCACACAAAAAAGTAACAAATTGAATCGACCTAAAAACGGAACCTAAAAACAACCTTTTTTTTTTTCTCTTCCTTGGCTCTCAACAAAGGCGGTCACGTTTCCCTCCCTCTCCGTTATCTCCCGTGCTCTGCTTCCCTCGTCTCGTAGCCTCTCTTTTGCACTGTTCTTTGACAAGCCTTACTTCTTTCTGCTCCTTTTCGTCCATGCTAAATGCTATTGTTGCATTTGTTTGGAAATGAATGAAATAATGAAATGAAACAACCTTCTACTATCCAGGCGAGAGGCATGATTTATAATCTACAACTAATTTTTAAAAACACAGAAGCAGCAGCTCAATATGTCAATAGAGCAGCATAAGCTAGTAAGCGTTCTGTGGTCATGGCACCGCTAAAAGTACAAACCCCGTTTCCATATGAGTTGGGAGATTGTGTTAGATGTAATATAAACAGAATACAATGATTTGCAAATCCTTTTCAACCCATATTCAATTGAATGCACTACAAAGACATGATATTTGATGTTCAAACTCATAAACTTTTTTTTTTTTTGCAAATAATAATTAACTTATCATTTCATGGCTGCAACACGTGCCAAAGTAGTTGGGAAAGGGCATGTTCACCACTGTGTTACATGGCCTTTCCTTTTAACAACACTCAGTAAACGTTTGGGAACTGAGGAGACACATTTTTTAAGCTTCTCAGGTAGAATTCTTTCCCATTCTTGCTTGATGTACAGCTTAAGTTGTTCAACAGTCCGGGGGTCTCCGTTGTGGTATTTTAGGCTTCATAATGCGCCACACATTTTCAATGGGAGACAGGTCTGGACTACAGGCAAGCCAGTCTAGTACCTGCACTCTTTTACTATGAAGCCACGTTGGTGTAACACGTGGCTTGGCATTGTCTTGCTGAAATAAGCAGGGGCGTCCATGGTAACGTTGCTTTGATGGCAACATATGTTGCTCCAAAACCTGTATGTACCTTTCAGCATTAATGACGCCTTTACATGTGTAAGTTACCCATGGTCTTGGGCACTAATACACCCCCATACCATCACAGATGCTGGCTTTTCAACTTTGCGCCTATAACAATCCGGATGGTTCTTTTCCTCTTTGGTCCGGAGGACACAACGTCCACAGTTTCCAAAAACAATTTGAAATGTGGACTCGTCAGAACACTTTTCCACTTTGTATCAGTCCATCTTAGATGAGCTCAGGCCCAGCAAAGCCGACGGCGTTTCTGGGTGTTGTTGATAAACGGTTTTCGCCTTGCATAGGAGAGTTTGAACTTGCACTTACAGATGTAGCGACCAACTGTAGTTACTGATAGTGGGTTTCTGAAGTGTTACTGAGCCCATGTGGTGATATTACACACTGATGTCGCTTGTTGATGCAGTACAGCCTGAGGGATCGAAGGTCACGGGCTTAGCTGCTTACGTGCAGTGATTTCTCCAGATTCTCTGAACCCTTTGATGATATTACGGACTGTAGATGGTGAAATTCCTAAATTCCTTGCAATAGCTGGTTGAGAAAGTTTTTTCTTAAACTGTTCAACAATATGCTCACGCATTTGTTGACAAAGTGGTGACCCTTGCCCCATCCTTGTTTGTGAATGACTGAGCATTTCATGGAATCTACTTTTATACCCAATCATGGCACCCACCTGTTCCCAATTTGCCTGTTCACCTGTGGGATGTTCCAAATAAGTGTTTGATGAGCATTCCTCAACTTTATCAGTAATTATTGCCACCTTTCCCAACTTCTTTGTCATGTGTTGCTGGCATCAAATTCTAAAGTTAAAGATTATTTGCAAAAAAAAAAAAAGTTTATCAGTTTGAACATCAAATATGTTGTCTTTGTAGCATATTCAACTGAATATGGGTTGAAAATGATTTGCAAATCATTGTATTTCGTTTATATTTACATCTAACACAATTTCCCAACTCATATGGAAACGGGGTTTGTAGGTCCTCAGCGTTAGTGCTTATAATAACAATATACTTGGTTAATATTCAGGTCACGAGCTGTAAATAAAGTGTTGTTGGTGCTTTTTGGATGTTTTGTGGAGGGCTTTATAGGCCCAATTGTCTACTCCCATTAGCTGCATTGTTAGCCACCTTCTACTTGCCGTATTTTACAAATTAGAATGCATACAAAATTTGTTTTTGTCTTATAAAGATTGTGAATGATAGACAAAATCCAAAAAAAAGTTCAGTTCCCCTTTAAGAGATCACATTTATCAATTAAATGTTTACATTTGTCACAATGACATGTTAAACTTTGTAAAAACGGATCAGAGAAAATGCTGACTTTGATCGGGTCAATCATATATTTCTCATCAACGTACATCAATATGCAACATGATCTCATATTTTCAACCTGATTTTGCTACAGAACATGAAGATATTACCTTAGGAGTGATACTTTCACCTTCTCCTACATGTAAGTTCCATGTTGGACACGTAATATACTAACTATCATGTTGTCTTGGTGCCACATGGTGGTAGTGTTGTTGCTCTCAGTCAAGCAACAGAAGAGGTTGAGACATATGTAGACAGTAACGTTAAGTTTAAAAATGTAAACACGTAATGCGCTAAAATTGACTGTAATGATATAATCGCAACTAATGCAATGATTTTGACAACATTGAAGTTGAACTAGATGAGGCAATTCCTGAAGGAACTGCGTGTGAATGCTCCAATGCTGAAGTTGAACTGAAATGCTGACGGAATGTAGCATGAATTTAAGACCAGTTTGAATGTTGGAATGGTTTGAATGTTGAAGAGTTTGAATTTCCAGGGAAAACGGAATTTGGTTTGGAACTTGGGAACGTGTTAGTTGGATGAGAGAATGTCCCTGAAAACTGTGAATTCTTGCAAATCCGGGAATTTTAAAAAAATTGTTGAAGAGAAGCACACAATTCCCGAACAGGCTGAATATTTTGGAGTTGGAATGGTTTGAATCGAATAAAAAATGTGGGAGTTGTAAAACCTTAAAAAATGTCCCATTCATTTCAATGGGAATTTCATGGAAAAGCGGGAATTTCGGGAAAAGCGGGAATTTTTGGTAACATGTTAAAAGAGTTGAATGTTTTTAATGAGTTGGTGTTGGAATTTTTAAAATCGGTCAAGAAATGTTAAAGTAGTAACATTTTTAATTGAGAAATGGTATTAAGGAATTCCAGGATTTTCGGGAAATCAGGGAATTTTTCCTGTTCAAAAAACAATTTAGTTTTTTGTCCTGATTAGAGGAATGTTTGGACGGTGGAACAGTTGAAGTGGGTTGAAAAATGTGGAAGGAGTAGTCACCAAAGAAATGGTCAAAAAAGGGTTTGATAAAAAATTCCTGGAGTTTTTTTGAACTTGGAAAATTGATATTTTGAATGTCCAGGATGAGTGGAATATGTTGAAGGTGGAATGGTTTGAATCGGTTGAAAAATGTAGAAATGGTGAATGTTTGAAAAATGGCCAATTGATTATGATTGGGAAAAATGTCCCGGAAAATCTATAATTCTGGGAAATCTGGGAATTTTTTGAATTTGTCAAGGAAAAGCCTGCAATTCCCGAATAGGCTGAACAGTTTGAAGTTGGAACGGTTTGAATCGGATGAAAAATGTGGAAGGTAGAGTGCGCCAAAATCTGGAGAAGAATAATAATAATAAATAGATGAATTTTGGTGATTTGGAGCATTCACACAAAAATGGCAAAAGTGCTGCAAATTAATAGATGTTTGCACCATTGACCATGTGCATTGCAGCAAAGTGAATATAATCAATATATAGGTCCCAATTCACACACTCTGTCTCACTCATGGTCTAAATAATCTAAAACCAGCACAGAATCTTAATACTTATGGTACAAAACACACAAGCTGCCCACTAACTACCGTATTTTTCGGACTTATATATGTTTTTTTCCTTCTTTATTATGCATTTTCGGCAGGTGCGACTTATACTCCGGTGCGACTTATACTCGAAAAATAAATAAAAATACGGTAAGTGGACAATACAAAAAATGCATAATTCAAAATTACATCTATTTAAATCCACTACAATGCATGATGAGTAAAATGCAAATCATTCTATCTCCGCATATTTCTGATGGACTACAAAACTTCAAGGAGGTTGTCAGGGAAGTAAACCAGGTAGCAGTGGCTCACTTACTCTTAATGTTTTATCGTTTATACTTCATATTGTAGTGATGTAGGGATTTCAGTCTGTTAGCTAAAACTTGTTTTAATGAATGCTTTTACAATCTAAAGTGTCATTTCCTGATAATGATATATTTTATTATTTCACAGCCCAATGTAAAATACAAGAAATCACTATTTATAAAATCACTATTTGACTTAAGAAAATTAACTTGAGTACACAAAGGTTCATAGAGATGGCGATAGTTTGAGCCCGGAACAAAAAAAAAGCCTTTTCCTTATTTTGAGAGAAAAAAAGAAGACACCAACCTGTGCAAAGCCCACAAAAAAGAGCTGGTGGTTGGTCATTCCCAGGGCAGGCAGGGTGGCCTCGTCCCCGTTCTTCTCCATCCAGTTCACGTAAGCCTGAGAGGGAGCAAGACACCTCATGACTAGTCTTCTGAAAACACTTGTAGACAGTAATGAATTATAGTTACACGTTACTTTACTAAAAAAGTAACTAAATCACGGACAGAATTACTCTTTAATAAATGTAATTAGAGATGTCCGATAATGGCTTTTTTGCCGATATCAGATATTCCGATATTGTCCAACTCTTAATTACCGATTCCGATATCAACCGATACCGATATACAGTATACAGTCGTGGAATTAACACATTATTATGCCTAATTTTGTTGTGATGCCCCGCTGGATGCATTAAACCAGTGGTCCCCAACCACCGGGCCGCGGCCCGGTACTAGTCCGTGGATCGATTGGTACCGGGCCGTACAAGAAATACAAAAAAAAAAAAAAAATATATATATATATATGTATATATATATATATATATATATATATATATATATATTTATATATATTTTTTTTATTTATTTTATTAAATCAACATAAAAAACACAAGATACACTTACAATTAGTGCACCAACCCAAAAAACCTCCCTTCCCCATTTACACTCATTCGCACAAAAGGGTTGTTTCTTTCTGTTATTAATATTTCTGGTTCCTACATTATAAATCAATATAAATCAATACAGTCTGCAGGGATACAGTCCGTAAGCACACATGATTGTATTTCTTTATGACAAAAAAAAAGAAAAATCCATTAATTATAATTTTGAAACCGATACCGATAATTTCCGATATTACATTTTAAAGCATTTGTCGGCTGATAATATCGGCAGTCCGATATTATCGGGCATCCCTAAATGTAATTAATTACTAGGGAAAGTAATAGTACTTAAACATACCTTCAAATATTTGGCATATGCCGTTGAAACGTTTAATATACAAACTGTAAGATCAGAATGTGTGTGTGTGCCTTTAAAAGGTGTGGCGTCAGCCAGAGATACAGCGTTAGCTCAAGTGTGTTTGCTAGCTCAGCTTTGCCAGCTTTGTATCTGTTAAATCCATTCACTGGATTGTGTCACCTTGAGGCTTCGATGTCTTGTCTTTTTGTCAACAAACGTACAATTGTCAGCTTGTCACTTCATTCATTTGTTGTTCACTATCCCCACGCAGGACTAGTAGTGGTGTGTACCGTATTTTCTGGACTATAGAGCACACCGGGATCTAAGGTGCAGCCACTACATTTTAGAGGAAAAAATATTGTTACATTTTTAACCCAACACCGGACTATAAGCCGCAGATATATACATTGTGAAATGAGTTATCTACACAGAAATATGTTGTAAATGTTTATTTACATACCGTATTTTTCGGACTATAAGTCGCAGTTTTTTTCATAGTTTGGCCGGGGGTGCGACTTATACTCAGGAGCGACTTATGTGCGAAATTATTAACACATTACCGTAAAATATCAAATATTATTATTTAGCTCATTCACGTAAGAGACTAGACGTATAAGATTTCATGGGATTTAGCGATTAGGAGTGACAGATTTTTTCTTCAGCATCAACGACCAGTTTCCAAAGGAAATTCTCGACAGGCGCCGCCATCTGTTCCCGCTTCGCAAGAAGTTTATCACCGAAGGATGCCGTGCTGTCATCGCGGTGGATAAACTTTTCATCAACGGCCAACTTTACCGTGATCCAGAAGCCACGCCGTGGCTGTATTATTAGCGTCTGAAACACGGTAAATGTTGTATTTTTTTTTGTTTTGTTATTCCATTATGCTTCAATCCCTCTCTTTTTTTCCCCCCTTGCTCACAATACACCTGTGCGTCACATAGCGCTCACGTAAACACCATACGCTCTCTCTCTCTCTTTCTTTCGGTAAACCAACATGTTTACTATTTTACTTTCTTGTTTTCCTTTTTATGTCACTTATTTCACTACCTGTTTAATCCACCACTTTCTTCTTTTCTTTTTATGTTATACTTTTTGTTTTGTTTTTGTCTTTCTATTTCTCCACCTGTTGTGTGTCCCCTTGTTGTCATCAGCATTTACACTCACAGCTAATACATGCACAACTATACACACTCTGCACACCTACATATATGCATGATAGGTTTACATTTAGATACAGACATGCATTATTTACACATAAAGTACACACATACATCCACACACTTAGTTACAGTCTAGTTTAGTATGTCCACTATACAGTTTGTCACTTGGAATGTGCGTGGTGTCGGGTCAAAGGAAAAAAATATAAAAATTCTTAATCATTTGAAGAGCATGCAAGCAGACATTGCTTTACTACAAGAGACTCACCTCTCCAAGTCCGATACCTCAAAACTGCATTCATCGCAATACCCACACACATACCTTGCTAGTTACAACTCCAAACAGAGAGGCGTAGCCATTCTCATAAGTAGAAAGGTCAACTTTACAGTCCATAACTCCATTACTGACATAGAGGGAAGATACATCATTCTTAATATTTCTGTTGACGGGAGAAACTTATGTATCGCCAACATTTATGGTCCAAATGTTGATGACCCCTCCTTTTTTCACACTTTCTTCTCTTCACTTTCTCCTCACTCAAACCACTGCTTGATTCTAGGAGGGGACCTCAACTTAGTATTTAATCCAAATATAGATCGGTCCAGAGTGACTGGGAGTCACCGTTAGTCTCAGTCAGTGGTAATACTTAAGCAATATATGAAGGATTATGGTCTTTGCGATGCCTGGCGTTCTTATCACCGCACTCTTAGGGAATACACTTATTTTTCTCCAGTTCACCACTCATTCTCTCGCATTGATTACTTTTTAACTAGTAGCTCAATTTTATCTGACATCTCAAACATTCACATCCATCCTATCATCATCAGTGACCATGCACCTGTCTCACTTTCCCTCACCAACAAAACTATCACTGCACCTATCAAACAATGGAGACTTAATACATCATTACTAAAGGACCCAGACTTCCTAAACTATTTTGATAAAGAATGGACAGATTTTTTAGATTTTAATGATCAACCAGAAATCACGGCGTGCGTTCTCTGGGAGACGGCAAAAGTAGTTATGCGAGGAAAAATTATTTCTTATTCATCATACAAGAAAAAAAAGGAACGTTTACTAGAGCAGGAACTTGAAAATGAAATAAAAATATTAGAATTAGCTTATGCGAATTCACAACATGATCACACTCTGAACAAACTGAGAAAACTCAAATTAGATTTAAGAGAAATAATTGATAAGAAAAGTCAATTCCTGCTCCAGAGGTTACGCTTAGAAAAATTTGAACATGACAATAAACCAA
Organism: Nerophis lumbriciformis; assembly: GCF_033978685.3. Taxonomy (NCBI): domain Eukaryota; kingdom Metazoa; phylum Chordata; class Actinopteri; order Syngnathiformes; family Syngnathidae; genus Nerophis; species Nerophis lumbriciformis. The sequence goes on along the minus strand of NC_084550.2, from coordinate 43,044,482 downwards.
GCAAATATTTGGCTAACCAACTAAAATTAAACAAAGAAAAAAACTCTATACCATCCATCAAGGATTCAGCTGGGAACATTACACACGTTCCTGAGGAAATTAACTCCATCTTTAGAGACTTTTACAGAAACTTGTATACACCCCAAATTGACCCATCTCTTTCAGACATTGAGACATTTCTCAATGGTATAGACTTACCTAAATTGAATACAAGGCAGGTATCAAATTTAGATCTTGCTATTTCTGTAGACGAACTACACGATGCTCTTCAACAGATGCCAAACAATAAAGCACCAGGGCCTGATGGGTTCCCTGTGGAGTTCTACAAAACATTCTGGTCACTGCTAGCTTCAATATTTACGAAAATGGCTTTAGAGATGAAAGAAAACTCATTCCTTCCTCCAAATATGAACTCTGCCACGATCAGTCACTTGCTAAAACCTGATAAAGACCCAACACTTCCATCCAGTTACCGGCCAATCTCCCTGATTAATGCTGATCTTAAAATTATCTGCAAAGTATTAGCTCAAAGATTAGAAAAAGTCACTCCATATATAGTACATCCTGATCAAACAGGTTTCATCAAAGAGAGACAATCGTCCAACAATGTTCGCCGTCTACTCAATGTGATAGACTATTCTGTTATTCATAATCTAAAAACAGCTGTTGTTTCATTAGATGCTGAAAAAGCATTTGATAGAGTGAACTGGAATTTTCTTCTAGCTACTCTACAGAAATTTGGATTTGGAGACTCATTTATAGAATGGATTAAGGTCCTATATAGTTTTCCTACAGCTTCGGTTAGAACGAACAGCCAAATATCTCCAAGGTTTAATCTTATGAGGGGCACAAGGCAAGGGTGTCCACTTTCTCCGTCACTGTTTGCTATATTTATTGAACCTCTTGCAACCGCTATTCGACAGCATGCAAATATTAAAGGCATCCATACCGCAACCGTTCATCATAAAATAAGCCTTTATGCTGATGATGTATTACTTTTCTTACAAAATCCACATTCTTCTCTTCAAGATACAATCTCACTTATCAATAAATTCAGTTCTATTTCAGATTACTCCATCAACTGGTCCAAATCTACTGTGTTACCAATTAATTTTGACTTTCAGAGCACCTCATCGATTCTGCTGCATAAAGGGAACATTAAATACCTGGGAATCAATATTTCCTCCACATTGTCAGATCTGAATCGCTTGAATTACTCCCCAATCTTAAAATCGATTGAGGATGATCTGGCGCGTTGGAAAACACTGCCAATCTCACTTATGGGAAGGGTTTCTACCGTGAAAATGATGGTCTTGCCTAGGGTTAATTATCTATTTTCAATGATTCCAACCAAACCTTCTCAAATCTGGTTTAAGTCACTAGACTCACACATCAATCAGTTTCTTTGGAAGAGTAAACCAGCACGAATCAGCCTTAAAACTTTACAAAAACCCAAAGAACATGGGGGTCTAGAACTCCCAAACGTTTCCTATTATTTCCTTGCAAATAAACTACAATATATATTAAAATGGATCAATCCCACTTTAGTAGATAGTTTATGGTTAGAGATTGAACAATCACTTAGCCAGGAGATCCCAATTTCTAACTTGCCCTTTATTAGCCAAATTCTCCGAAAACACAACTGCTTTAAAAGTATTAATATACGCACTACCTTAACAGCTTGGTGGGAGTTTTTGAAAATAACTGGGTCTCCGCTCACTCCATGCCAATTTACGCCTATTTGGAATAATCCTGATTTTCTTTTAAACAAGAAGCCATTGAACTTTCCAACATGGTATGATAAGGGAGTCGAATGCCTTGGGGATATCATCAATGCAAACAGTTTTATCTCTTTTAAAAGTTTAATAACACAATATGCAATCAATCCTAATAAATTTCTAGAATATATACAAATCAAATCTGTAATCAGCGCAAGATTCAACAAAACAACATGGGAAAGTAATCCTACGACCGTTAAATTCTTCAAAACATCTGCCCCCAAAGCTTTATCCAAATTATATGCTCTCTTATCAAAAATAGATAACACAATAAGTATTCCAACTTCTAAATGGCACTCAGACGTATCAACAAGCTGTGACCCAGAATTCTGGAAACAAATATGCCTCAATACTACTCGTTTGATTAAGAATCCAAATGTACGACTGATTCAGCTCAAAATACTTTACAGAATACATTACACCGGTCTAAGAATGTATACAATGGGTTTAGCTGACTCTAACATCTGTGTACACTGCTCAGATAATAAGATAGATAATTACTTGCATTCAATGTGGTCCTGTGCTCCCGTGAGTAACTTTTGGCTTGGAGTGTGCGAGAACCTATCATTAGCGTTAGAGATTCCTATTCCCATCTCCCCCGCACTCTGCCTGTTGGGTGATCTCTCCGCAACTGATCTTGATATAAACAAAACATACCTCCTTATAAATGCGTTAGGCATCGCCAAGAAAACTATTCTCATAAATTGGAAATCAAAAAATAATTTATGTATAAACCTTTACAAAAACATTTTATTAGATTATGTAGTTATGGAAAGAATGTCTGCTGAATCAAACCAACAACTGACAGAATTCCGATCTCTTTGGGCACCGCTAATTAATTTTCTGACCTGACTCCCTTGGGGGCCGGGGCTGGGGCTCTGTCCCGGGGGACTTGCTCCGTGGGTGGGGGGTCCTGGGTGCCGGGGGGCCGTGTGCCGCGGGGTCGGGTGGGCCTGGGGTGTGTTTCCTGGTTCCGGCCTGGCGGGCCGATCCGTGGGTGGTCTGGTGGCTGGGGGTGGGTGGAGGTGCCTGGGCGGGTGTTGGGGTGCGGGTGGGGCTGTGGGCGGCCGCCTTGGGTTGGTTGGGGGGGCTGTCCCTCCCGTGGGTGGTTGGGCGGGGGGTTGCGCCCGTGGGGCTGGGGTCTTGCCGCTGTCGGGCGGGGGTCGGCTCGTGCCCCTCTGGCTCCGGGTGTCTGTGGGCTTCCTCCTTCCCCTGGGGCGCGGGGCGGGGTCTGCCCGGGGTCGCCCTGCGCTGCGGCTGTGCGGGCCTGCCTGGTGCCGGGTTGGGGGGACTGCTTGCCTCCCTTGTTGGGGCCCCGGCGGTGCTGCCCGACTGCCCTGCGGGAGTCCCCCTCCTGTGTTTTACTCTGCCCTTATTTTTTTATTAATTTTATTTATTTATTTTAATTTATTTTATGTGTATATATATATATATATATATATATATGTATGTATGTGTATGTGTATATATGTATATGTATGTATGTATATATGTATGTATGTATGTATGTATGTATGTATGTATGTATGTATGTGTATGTATGTGTATATATATGTATGTATGTGTGCATGTATATATATATATATATATATTATTATTATTATTATTTTTATTTTTTAATCTATTTAATATATTTAACTTATTCTGTTAAATTATATATGGGTACGCGTGTATGTGGGTGTGTGTACGTTTGTATATATGTATGGTGAAATCTGTGTGTATGTATGTAGGTACATATGTATGTGTCGCTGCCCCGGTGTGCATTGCTGATCGCGGCGCCGGGTCTGCTGAGGTGCCGTGGCATGCCGGCTGTGGGCGCAGGGCTGGGCCCTTATGGCTTTTTGCCGGATGGGATGCCTGGTGGGTGGTGGGCGGGGGGGGGCCTGGACGTGCGGGAGGGGCTGCGGGGTTTGGTGGCGTTGGGCACTGTTGGCGACCAGGCCTCTTGTTTATTTTTATTTATTTTATTTTATTTAAAGGGTTTATTTTTTATTTTTTTTTATTTTTTAATTTTCTTTCTATTTTTTTTATTTTCTTTTTTTTCTTTTTTTGTGTGTGTTGTGTATGTATGTGTTTGTGTATATGTGGGCTTATGTATATGTGTGTGGGTGTATTAATGTGTATATATGTGTGGATGTGTATGTTTATATGTATATGCATGCGTGTGTATATGTGTGTATGTGTATGTATATGTATATGCATATATGTATGTGTGTATGTATGTGTATATGAATGTGTAGGTGTGTGCATGGGTGTGGATGTCCGGTGGCTCAATTGGCCTGGCTGTGGATGAGTTGGGGTAGGTGAGTTGGTGGCCTCGGTGGTAGCCGGGGGTGTGCGTTGTTGTGGTTTACGGGGTCGGTCGCTTTTTTGTTTTGGTTTCGGTGGCCGCGGGTGTTTACGCTGCGGACGGGCGGTGGTGGTGATGGTTGCTGCGGTGATACCAGCGGTTGGCATCGCTGTGTTGGGTTGGAGTGGTTGGGGGACTGTGGCTGGTGTCTGTGCGCTTGTGGGGTTGTGGGGCTGGCTGGCGTTGGCTTGCCGGCTGGTTTGGGGGCTGGCGGGCGGACGGGATGCATTGGCTTCTTCCCCCGTTGGGGGGCTCCTTCCCCTGGCCGGGACTCGTATGGGCACGTTGCTGTGTGGATGGCCGGGATGCGGTGTTTGCATTGGGCGTGGGGGCTGTGCGGTTTTTCTGCGTTTGGTTGCCGGTATGGGCTCTGCAGGGTTGGGTTGGGGTGGGCGGGGGATGGCTTTGTTTGGCGGGGGGAGGGCTCGCGTGGCGTCACGTTAAAGTGGTCTGGTGTGGGTCACGGGCTGTGGCGGGGGGTGGCGGCCTCCTGGCCGAAGTTCCTGGTTGTCGGCCGCGTGGACTGGGGGGAATGTCCGGGCCCTCTACTCCTCCTACTTATAGCGCACACAGTCACACATATATAGGACTTTGGGGATTGTCCTGCGGGGAGGCATGGCGGGGGGTTGAGGATGCCTCCAATGGGGCTTCAGTCCTCCTGTCTTGTCCCCTGCTCGTCCATCCCTCAATCTTAGCTGCATATTAGACACTTAGGATTTGGGGGGCTTGGTTTGGTTGGGACCCACCATGACCTTGATGTCCCCCAATTTTAATCGCATTATTAGTTCCCACAAGCATACATATCTCACTCACGCTACAGTACACACATCAATAGGGACTGGAGGTCGGCTGTAACGGCTGACCTCCTAATTTTAACTACACAGTAGACACTCTGGGGGCCTTGTACACATGCATGGGGGGTTTGGGGTTCGGCGCACCCCTCATTGCCTCGTCGGCCGGCGGGGACTGCGGTCTGGTGGCCTGCCAGGCTTTTATTCATTTATTATTGTTATATATATTTTTTTATTTTTAATGTATTTATTATTTTTATTTTTATTATTTACTTATTTTTTATTTTATTTTATTTTTTAAATTTTATTTTATTTTATTTATTTATTTATTTATTTATTTTTAATTTTTTTAATCTTATTATTTATTTGTGTGTGGCGTCGCGCGGGTCTCACTTCCTGTTGGGTGGGGTCCGTGCCAGTGTGGCCCGACCTTGCGCTGTGGGGTCTCTGTTGGTGACTTGGTGTGGTGGCGGCGCAGCCCCCGTGTCTGGTCTGGATGCTGTGTCTCGGTTGTTTGGGCGGTGGTGTGTTTGTGCGGGTTTGGGTTGGGGTGGGGGGCCTTTTGGTTGGGGGGGTTGTTGGTGTCTCTTGTTTGCGTGTTGGCGTTCGGGCTGACTGGCGGGCTGGCTTCGGCTGGTCTCCGTGGTCCTGGTGGCGTGTGGTTGCTGGTCGCAGTTTTTTTTTGATCGCTTTGATTTGATTGGCTGGTGCTGGCTGTCTGGGGTTATTGCGGCTGCTGTTTCTGCTGCCGTTTGTTTGTGGGGTGGGCGCCCGTGGCTGCTGGGTCTGGTGCAGGGGTGTGGCTGATGTTGTGACTGGTGGCAGCGCGCGCGCGTGATGGCTGTCGGGGCTGACGAACTGTGTATATGTATGTATATGTGTGTGTATGTATGTATGTTTATATATGTGTATGTGTACATATGTGTATGTATATGTATATATGTGTATGTGTGGGTATGTATACATGTATGTGTGTATGTGTATGTATATATGTATGTATGTATGTATATTTCTGGGGGTACGCTCTGGGCCTGCCTGTCAGACGGGGGTCGACGCCTCAGGCTACTGCATCCGAACTGCGTGTCTGGAGCTCCTGGGTCCCGCTGTCCATCCCTTCCGGGTGCCCGTCTTGGTTGGGGCCTGTTGGGCCTAGTCCCTGCGTCTATTGTGGTAGCTTGGTGCTGCAAGGTATTCCGAGGTGCTGCGAGTCGGCCAGTTGCTGGGGTAGTGACCTTGTTTGTCAGCATGTCTGTGATCTTCTTTTAAAAAAAATTAATTAATTAATTAATTTATTTATTTTTTAATATATTTTATTAATATTATTTTTTAATTTTTCCCCTCCCTCAGGGGGGGGGGCTCGGCGGGGCGGTTGCTGGTTGTTCCATCTCCATCGTTGGGGTCCCTGCGGGTGGGGTGGGTGGTTCCCGTGGCCCTGTGCCTGGGTGGTCCTGCGGCGGCCGGTTTGGGTGGGGTGGCCGGGGGCTGGCCTCGCCGCGCTCTCCGGGGGTGGGGGGTGGGCTCGTGGGGGCCCGGTTGCCGGTGGGGTGGGGGCGGTCTTCCCGTCCGGTTGCGGGGAGTCTCTGGGTCCCTCGGGCGGGGCGTCTCGCCTTTCTGCCCGTGTGGGGTGTGGTCTCTCGCTGGCTTGGGGTCTGGCTGTCCCCTGCTTTTCTCGTGCCCTGTCCTCTGCCGGGTGCGTCTGTCTGCGGCCTGCTGCTGGCCCTTGTGGGCGGTACGGTGGGTCGGGCTCTGGGGTTCCTGTCGCTGGCCGGCTTGGCTGCGTGGGGGCGGTGGTCCCTGGTTTCCTGGGCACCACGCCTCCTGTTTGTGGGTTGGGCTCTCGGGGGTGATGGGGCCGTGCTCTGGCTCCCACGCACTCTGGGAGTCGAATGTATTGTACATGCAAATTCACATATGCTCACATACGTACATAGGTACCTACGCTCCCACATACATACACAAATACAGTACATATTTACCTACCTAATGTTCGTACATCCACACGCACATTCAATATACAAACATACACATACACATACTGTACATATACATTCACTGTACAAACACATATACACATTCTGTACATATACATTCATTGTACAAACACATATACACATTCTGTACATATACAAGTACATATGCATACTTACACTCATGCACATAATCACGTTTCATCAAACATATATTAACGTTGTTGCCCTAGGGTAAACTAGGTGTAACACATGGCACACTGACAAAGCTTAACCTATTGTGACTATAACAATCTACAAGGTTAATGTAGGTTGCTTCTCTTTCTCCCCCTCCATTTTTCTGCATTCTTTCGCATCTCAAGTTATCATTACGTATATGTATTGTTGCATTTAAACAACTGTATTGTTGATAATAAAGGTAAATTATTGGTATTGTTCATTATCAATAGCGCTATTTCTATTGGTATTTGTATTGATCCATTTGTAGTGTAATAATGCTCATTGTCATTTCTGTATTATTTTTTATTTTTCGCTAACTGCTTATTATTACTTTTACCATCATATTTGTACATGTCATATTTGCTGATGTTGCTCTATTGTTGTTGTTGTTTGCTGTTGTTGTTTTTGTCTCTCTGTCTAATCCCCCTCTTGTCCCCACAATTTCCCCCTCTGTCTTCTTTTTTTTTTCTCTTTCTATCCCCTCCTGCTCCGGCCCGGCTGCACTAAATGATAATATAAATACATTTAATAAAGTCAAATACAAATAAGGCAACAAGAGAAGTATCCTACACTTCTCTTTTGTAAAGTAAATCTGAACAGCCGACATGGGCATCTACATCAACTATATGATTTGCCTGAGAAGCTGGACAGGACAGACACAAAAAAAAAAAAAAAAAAAAAAAAAAAAGGAGTGACAGATTTTTTGGTAAACGTATAGCATGTTCTATATGTTATAATTATTTGAATGACTCTTACCATAATAAGTTACGTTAACATACCAGGCACCTTCTCAGTTGGTTATTTATGCGTCATATAACATACACTTATTCAGCCTGTTGTTCACTATTCTTTATCTATTTTAAATTGCCTTTCAAATGTCTATTCTTGGTGTTGGGTTTTATCAAATAAATTTCCCCAAAAAATGCGACTTACACTCCAGTGCGACTTATATATGTTTTTTTCTTCTTTATTATGCATTTTTGGCCGGTGCGACTTATACTCCCGAGCGACTTATAGTCCGAAAAATACGGTACTGTAATTGTTTCCAAACGGTGTCTGTAACACGGCAGTAAATCAGCCGATCAAACAAAACAGAAGTCATCGTCACTAGCTGCGGAAGCTAGCTAGTGGGTAGACATTTTGTGTAAATTTACAAAACTAACAGTACAAAAAGAATGCCATTGTAAGTTAATAATACTAACGCAGACACTCATTAACGTCTTAGCATATTAGCTAATGCTAACGACGCGAGAGTCGTTACTGTTGTGATCCGCTGCCCGGATCATATTTTTTATTTACGTTTTCAAGATACTTGTGTTTTTGGTTAGTTTTGGACTCCTTGAGTACCTGTTTTGTACACTTGAGTTTGTTGCCATGGCTACTTATTATTTTCACCTGCCGCGTTTGTTCCCGACACGCACCTGTTTGTCATCACTGACATTATTATTTAAGTCTGTCCTCCCTGTCATTCGTTCTGGCTTCGTAGTTTGTTTTCATGCAACAGTTGACGACTTTTGTTCTGGCTCGGTACCTGTTAGCTTCCACGCTTATCTTTGTTAGTTTTTACCTTCTAGCTCCCATGCTAGCTCTTTTAGTTTTTGCCTTATGTGCTATGAGCACCCTTTTCTTTGTTCCAGTATAATTTATTCCGGTAAATAAATCATTTATTTTACCTTCACGCTGTGTCCGAAGTCCGTTGCATCCTGAGAGAACGAACCCCGCATCACAATGCGCCCCGGTCGTCACAGTACGAAGCCAGCAAGAAAAGGTTCTCTCGCGACGAGCTTGACGGAGGTAGAAGAAGGTGCGTGGATGGTCCTCCGAGCGATGGAGGCAGAGACACTCCGCTGCAATCCAGATGACGAGATGATTTGGGGACCTGGAGGTGTTCTGGTCCCGATCGACTCCATCTGGCCCGGGGAGGTCCGCTCTCAGCCCGCTCGCACGCGTCAGCGAAGGCGGAAGTCGCACAAAACGGCTTCAGCTCGCGACAGAGACGCGCCACCCCCGCAATTCTTCCCTCCGGAACACAGCCACCAACAAGCAGCCCAGGATTCCCCTCCTCAAATATTCGGTAATTATTCTGATCACTTTTCCAAAGAGTTATCCAACTGGCCTGTCAATCACTGGGACTGCAGCTATGACGTCATCCCATTGGCGCCCCGTAACGACACGCCCCCTGATGACGCGCTCTCGTCTATTTCTGATGACGTCATAGACAAAGACATTTTTTTACATTCGGTTCATTCTTTCTGTCAGCCATTTACAAATGACTTTAATTCTAAGATTAAGCATTATCAGGACATTTTTTTTAAATATAAGTCTAGTCAGTCCCAGTCACATTCTGACTTTCAAGCTCAGCCCCCAATTACTTTGGCCCCACCCCCTATGGCTCAAGCTCCGCCCACTCCTCTGTTTTCTCCCTCTTGGTCGTCCCTACAGTCCACTATTGAAGAGCAGAATAGACAATTTGGACAATCAAAAGGGGAGGAGCCTACCCACCTCCTCACCTCCTCCCTCCCACCCCTAAAGACTGTTCCAGACTGCACAAAACGCGTCTGGGATCCGCTTCTTGAGGGGGGGGCTAGTACTGGGTGCTTTGCTAGTGGGCGGGCACAGCTGCGCCCAGCCAAGCCCAAAACTCCATGCCGGCCTACGCCACCAGACATTCGGCATGCTAAGCCGCAACCCCCGGCCAGGCCACCTCCGCCAAAGTCACACCCAGCACCTGCTCCAAGTCTGGTTCCCACACCAGCACCGACTCCAAGTCTGGTTTCCGCACCAGCACCTGTTTCCACGACAACGACAGCCCGGACGCCTGCCACTCTGACGCCACCATCAACCCTGGTGGTTCTGCAAACACCATCCTCTCCACCTCCTGCTTCATTGCTGCAAAGCACACGAGACCCCGCAGAGACCGACCAAGTAAAAAGGGCATTGCACCAACAGGCCAAACAACTTGGACAACAGGAGGAACAGTTTGGCGTTCTTGGGGCTTGCGTCAATGCCATGGCGGAACGCCAAGACGCCCGCCTTGATGTTTTGGAGAGACAGCTGGGCAGTATACTCTCCGCGCTGCAGGTGATGATTCCCCCTACGGCCAACCCAGCAGTCCAGCTGAGACATCCACCACCCGCAGATACTCCGTTGCCTGCTCCGCCTCTGGCTCCGCCCACGCCGACAGACGAGCCGCCTGCTCCGCCTCTGGCTCCGCCCACGCCGACAGACGAGCCGCCTGCTCCGCCTCTGGCTCCGCCCACGCCGACAGACGAGCCGCCTGCTCCGCCTCTGGCTCCGCCCACGCCGACAGACGAGCCGCCTGCTCCGCCTCTGGCTCCGCCCACGCCGACAGACGAGCCGCCTGCTCCGCCTCTGGCTCCGCCCACGCCGACAGACGAGCCGCCTGCTCCGCCTCAGGCTCCGCCCACGCCGACAGACACGACGCCTTCTGTTTCCACGGCGACGACGCCTTCTGTTTCCACGGCGACGACGCCTTCGGTTTCCACGGCGACGACGCCTTCTGTTTCCACGGCGACGACGCCTTCTGTTTCCACGGCGACGACGTCTTCTGTTTCCACGGCGACGACGCTTCCTGTTTCCACGGCGACGACGACGCCTCCTGTTTCCACGGCGACGACGACGCTTCCTGCTTCCACGGCGATGACGACGCTTCCTGTTTCCACGGCGACGACGACGCTTCCTGCTTCCACGGCGACGACGACGCTTCCTGCTTCCACGGCGACGACGACGCTTCCTGCTTCCATGGCGACGACGACGCTTCCTGCTTCCACGGCGACGACGACGCTTCCTGCTTCCACGGCGACGACGACGCTTCCTGTTTCCACGGCGACGACGACGCTTCCTGTTTCCACGGCGACCACGACGCTTCCTCCTGCTTCCACGGCGACGACGACGCTTCCTCCTGCTTCCACGGCGAGGTCTGCTCTCTCCTCGTCGTCTCAGCGACCTCTGGTGTTCTGGCGGCGCAAGCGGCGCTCTCGGAGGTTAGAGTATGGACGCCAGTGGCGCAAACAGCAGCGACACCCGAGACGTAGTCGCAGAACTCTCCGGCTGCTGAACTTCTGGCGCCACTCACGCCCACCTTCTCGGCAGCCACAAATGTGGCCTTTCCGTGGTCGCCCGCCTCGCCTCCGGCAGCGGCGTTCCATTCGCCGCCGCCACCTGACTCGTCCCCGGTGGATTCGGGGACATGTGACCTGGCGACCCTCCGCCAAATCCTCCCTCCACCCTCCCTGGACTCTTGAACTTTGTTATAGTTGGGGGGGTTTTAGTTTTTCAAGGGGACATCTGGAATCTGTCCCTTAAGGGGGGGGTACTGTTGTGATCCGCTGCCCGGATCATATTTTTTATTTACGTTTTCAAGATACTTGTGTTTTTGGTTAGTTTTGGACTCCTTGAGTACCTGTTTTGTACACTTGAGTTTGTTGCCATGGCTACTTATTATTTTCACCTGCCGCGTTTGTTCCCGACACGCACCTGTTTGTCATCACTGACATTATTATTTAAGTCTGTCCTCCCTGTCATTCGTTCTGGCTTCGTAGTTTGTTTTCATGCAACAGTTGACGACTTTTGTTCTGGCTCGGTACCTGTTAGCTTCCACGCTTATCTTTGTTAGTTTTTACCTTCTAGCTCCCATGCTAGCTCTTTTAGTTTTTGCCTTATGTGCTATGAGCACCCTTTTCTTTGTTCCAGTATAATTTATTCCGGTAAATAAATCATTTATTTTACCTTCACGCTGTGTCCGAAGTCCGTTGCATCCTGAGAGAACGAACCCCGCATCACAATGCGCCCCGGTCGTCACAGTTACATTACGATAGCATGTACAAATATGCATGAAAACACTCCCACAGACATCACACATGGGACAGTTTAGTAAATAAGAATTGTTTTAGTTATATTGTAAAACTTACAAATGTTGCTTGGAGTGATGAATGAAGAATCCACAGGAGTAAAAACGCTATGGACGTCGAGAAGACTGAACGGCAACTGTATTAACTAAACAGAAGGGCAACGGCAGCACCTGCAGAGAGCGAACTTGTTCAAAAGCTGGCGCCATTGCACAAACAATAACACTTTTTAAGTGTGTTTGCTTGTTTTTTTAAAACTATTCATATTATAGCAAGCCGTCAGCGAAGAAACATTCATAAATTAGCCGCACCGTTTTATAAGCCGCAGAGTTCAAAGCCTAGGAAAAAAGTTACGATTTATAATATGTAATTTACGGCATGTGTGCATGTTGTTTGCTGTGTGATGTTGCCTCCAAGTTCAAGCTTTCATGAGTAAATATATATTACTTTCTGGGCTGCTGACATACAACCACACCAAGCACATCGCTAATGGTGTTGTAAGGCACATAAACGTAAATAATGACATTATTTGTTACAAGTAAAAGAAACGGCGTGTATTAAAGTCATGAATTGCGAGTAAAAGTTAGTAAAAGCATTATTATGTAAAGCTGTTATTACACACAGGCTTCAAATGAACACAAAAAGGCTTTAAAGCTTCAAATAGTAAAGGTTTGAGCTTGTGAGTCGGATTGACTTGAAATTTCTCATCCTCTAACTTCAGGATTGTTAGCTGAATCAAAGCAGAATTTGGTCCACGACTTTAGGGGACTGACTGTAAAACTTATGTAAGATTGGTTTAAAAAGATGGCCGCCAAACATGTTAGCAACTAATTGTTCATAAGCCGTTGACCATTTCAAAATGACTATGGATCTTTTCAAAATGAGAACATGTGAATGCTAACGTGTGTAACGGGGGCCACGTTGATAAACCTCACTCCCGACCACTTCCAGAGTGTGCTGGCTGACGGGTTTTTAGCTCGGTGGTCAGCACGCTCGCCTCTCATGCGGACGACCAGGGCTGGCGCCCCCGTGCGGAATGAGACAAAGGCAGGGGGCCAAGCCACCTGGGTTCCACATGTCTTCAGGAACATTTTGACCAAAACCCATAAGGGGTGCCACAAATGTCACTTCTAGCCACAAATGTGGACCATTTTTTGTTGACCCTGTTCCAGACTTACCTTGTAGGCAGACTTGAGTCCACCGTTGTCGGCGATGTTCTCCCCCAGCGTGTGTTTTCCGTTCAGAGGCTCCTGGTTGATCCTGTAGTTGCCGTACTGCTCCACCATGCACTGAGTCTGCTTCTTGAAGGCCTCCACGGACGAGTTCTTCCACCAGGAGCGCAGGTTGCCGTCCTTGTCATATTCCCTCCCTTGGCACGCAGTTAGGAAACATTACTGGCCATTGCCCTCCAACGTCCATTTTTAAATGACATGTTGTTTATATGCTAATGAGGAAAATTGATCTCCAACCTTGGTCGTCAAAAGCGTGGGTAAGTTCGTGCCCCATGACCACCCCAATGCCGCCAAAGTTCAGAGCTCTGCAACAAATGGATCGCAGTCAGCAACCTTTTGTGTTATTCTTTCAAAAGCACATCAGGCATGACAATTCAAACAGTACATTAGAGGTCAACAAAAAGTACAACGATGGGTTTTATGCCCGGACTATTATTTGGAGTGGCGACTTCCTCCAGCCCTGTTGTCACAAAGGAGGTTGCCAAGGTAACCGGGCCCACATCAGTCCTCTCACCGACCCTCTAATCCAGAGTTTGTGGAGCCGGCCCGCTAGCGCTCACACTCTAGGATGCCCCAAGTTTCAAACAAATAAAATAAACAATAATAATAATACAAACACACACATATGATATATAAATATATATATATATATGTATATATATATAAATATATATATATATATATATATATATATATATATATATATATATTTATATATATACAGGGCTCCAATTTAACCACGGCAACCGGGGCAATTGCCGCGACCGCCCTCTCATTTGCCGTAATGCCCTAAAATATTTACCAACATTTGGAACAACAACTTGCTGTGACCGCTCTTGACTTTTTACTTGTTAATGGATGAGGCTTATAATTGTCCACGGCATAATGATACATCGCGATAAAAATCTAGATTGTTAATCATACCACATCATTTGTTAATGCATTTTAGGGACCACCAAGTCAGGCGCATGCGCACTAACGTCATTTAACTGATTATTCATAGCAGACCAACAACATCAACCTTGCTCCAGAGGTGACCCCTCTGAGTATACTTAGTCAACAGGCCTACATGTCACACTAAGGGTGGCCGTATAAACAAAGCCAACACTGTCATAAACCTGTGCCATAAAGTGGGACGACACTAAACAACATGCCAATTAAATTTCGAGCAAATATTTGCACCGCAACGCAACATAAACACATCAGAACACATTCCCAAAATTCCTTGCAGCACCAACTCTTCCGGGACGCTACAATCATTTCCCCTCGCTTCCTGCCATGAGTTTAAGAGCGCACTGCTGTGTTTAGATGGAGACAGGTGTAGACAATATTGGAAACGGATGCACTTTTCCCCACATAAAGTATACAGCGAAGGAGAAAAACTATACGATGTTGCTTTCATTTTGACAATACAGCGTCCATCAGCTGTTGTGACTGAGAGTTAATGAGGTGAGGAAATACGCTGTCACTCCTGTTTTTTTTGTTGTTGTTGACCAAACTGTTGTACTGAACCACTAGGGGGCGTTGGAGCAGAAAACATATTGTTTATTAGACTTTATCTTCATTAGCCAAACTGCTTTGTGTTTTATTTTGATATCAAAAAGTAAACGCCATGTTTTTTTTACATTACTTATGTTTTTTGATGTCACAAAGGTGATGCTTTAAAAAACATTTGACACATAATTTTGTTCATGTTTTATTGTGTATAGTTAATTCCTATATGACATATTTCTGCTCAAACTCTTAATGGATCTGTCCTGATACAGCATCTACTTCTACATAACTTTAAAAAAGAATTAATAAAAAATATGTATATAAGTGATAAATGGGTTGTACTTGTATAGCGCTTTTCTACCTTCAAGGTACTCAAAGCGCTTTGACACTACTTCCACATTTACCCATTCACACACTGATGGAGGGAGCTGCCATGCAAGGCGCTAACCAGCACCCATCAGGAGCAAGGGGGAAGTGTCTTGCTCAGGACACAACAGACATGACGAGGTTGGTACTAGGTGGGGATTGAACCAGGGACCCTCGGGTCGCGCACGGCCATTCTTCCACTGCGCCACGCCGTCCCAAAAATATATAAATATATGTATGCTTGCATGCTTTGGAGCCCCTGCCTGGAAAGAAAATAACGTGCCTTCTAACTTGCCTTGGTGGTGGTGGTGGGGGGTGGGGGGGTGGGGGGGTTGATGGTATTTTATTTTTTATTTTATTTAATTTTTTGTCATAAAAAAATACAATAATGTGTGCTTACGGACTGTATCCCTGCAGACTGTATTGATCTATATTGATATATTATGTAGGAACCAGAAATAATAATAACAGAAATGTGTGAATGAGTGTAAATGGGGGAAGGTGGTTTTTTGGGTTGGTGCACTAATTGTAAGTGTATATTGTGTTTTTTATGTTGATTTAATAAAAAAATTAAAAAAAAGTTTTTATTTTTTTTATTGAATTTTTTTTTAAATTTCTTGTGCGGCCCGGTACCAATCGATCCACGGACCGGTACCGGGCCGCGGCCCGGTGGTTGGGGACCACTGATGTAGATGATCTACATCTGCTGTACACATTTACTTTAGAAAAGAGAAGTGTTGGATACGTCTCTTGTTGTCTGATTTGTATTTGACTTTATTGAATCTTTACATATTTTTACTGTTTGGCCCAGCCAGACCGTAACAGGACAGGACGAAAACAAAAAAAAAAAAAAAATTCATACATTGCAATCAACACTCAAAATGCACCTGTTCAAAATGGCATACTCTGAGAATAATTTCGCCACACCTAGTGTGTGTGTGACAATCATTTGTACTTTCACTTTTAACTGCTCCCAAGACCCAACCTCCGAGCTGACGATTTTAGGTTGTCCTGAAGAATTTGGAGGTAATTCTCCTCTTTCATTGTACCATTTAAAACACCAGTTCCATTGGCAGCAAAACAGGCGCAGAGCATAACACTACCACCACCATGCTTGACAGTGGGAATGGTGTTCCTGGGATTAAAATTCCTGGGATTAAAGGCCTCACCTTTTATCCTCCAAAGATATTGATGAGTATTGTAGCCAAACAGCTCAATTTGTATTTCTTCTGACCACAGAACTTTTTTCCAGAAGGTCTTATCTTTGTCCATGTGATGTATATATATACATATATACACACACACACACAGTATATATATATATATATATATATATATATATATATATACATATACCGTATTTATCAGACTATAAGTCGCAGTTTTTTTCATAGTTTGGCCGGGTTCCAGTGCGACTTTTATATGGTATATACGGTATATGTATATATATACACACACACACAGTGTATATATATATATATATATATATATATATATATATATATATATATATATATATATATATATATATATATATATATATATATATACACACATATATATATATATATATATATATATATATATATATATATATATATATATATATATATATATATATATATATATATATATATATATACCTATGGTCATGAGCTTTGGGTCATGACCGAAAGGACAAGATCACGGGTACAAGCGGCCGAAATGAGTTTCCTCCGCCGAGTGGCGGGGCTCTCCCTTAGAGATAGGGTGAGAAGCTCTGTCATTCGGGGGGAGCTCAAAGTAAAGCCGCTGCTCCTCCACATCGAGAGGAGCCAGATGAGGTGGTTTGGGCATCTGGCCTGGATGCCACCCAACGCCTCCCTAGGAAGGTGTTTCGGGCACGTCCGACCGGTAGGAGGCCACGGGGAAGACCCAGGACACGCTGGGAAGACTATCTCTCCCGGCTGGCCTGGGAACGCCTCGGGATCCCCCGGGAGGAGCTGGACGAAGTGGCTGGGGAGAGGGAAGTCTGGGCTTCCCTGCTTAAGCTGCTGCCCCCGCGACCCGACCTCGGATAAGCGGAAGAAGATGGATGGATGGATGGATGGATGGATATATATATATTTATACACATATATATTTTTATATATGTATACATATATATTTTCTTTTGTTTTGTCTTAACCCAATGTGTGCCCTGAGTCATCCAATGTAAGCTAAAATAAGTGCAGCAGACTTACTTAGGCCAGGATCGACTGTAGAATGGAGTTTGAAGAATTCCCGCTGGCAAAACCATCTCATTCTTGGTGGGGTTGTAATAGGCATTCACTGTTGGGGGCGTCATGCTCCACCTGCAGCAAGAAGAGGAGGCCATTTAGTGGGAGGTCACATGGACACACATGGTCACATTTCTCCTCTGCAGGCAGGACTGCAGAGGAGAAATTGGACCTAATCATACTATCAATATAAAGGTACCAATTCAGACAAGTATTAGTACAACAATACAAACAAAACACACAAAACACACAAACTGCCCACTGAACTATGTGGACATTATAAAAAAATGTCCTGGCCCCCTACACACTTAAAAATTAATTTATTAATTTAAATCCACTACAATGCCTGATGGGTAAAATGTATAACATTTTCTTTCCACACTTTGACATTTTTAATGCATTTTAGCTGCTGGATAGGACAGAATATTAGCGAGTTCTCCTGTTGTACTGTATTTTAACATGTTATCATGTTTGGCAAACTTCCTTCTTCCTTCCTCCAATTTAGTATTACATTTATTGTATTTATTTTGATGCTTTATCTAATCACATTATGCATAAATATAAATACATACGTTTATATACATACATACCTACTCAGTGGCCTAGTGGCTAGAGTGTCCGCCCTGAGATCGGTAGGTTGTGAGTTCAAACCCCGAGTCATACCAAAGACTATAAAGATGGGACCCATTACCTACCTGCTTGGCACTCAGCATCAAGGGTTGAAATTGGGGGTTAAATCCCCAAAAATGATTCCCGGGCGGTGAACAAGGGGATGGGTTATGCATTTCACCATACCTACTGTGTGTGTGACAATCATTGGTACTTTAACTTATATACATACATATATATATATATATATATATGTATATATTAGGGCTGCAACTAACAACTAATTTGATCATCGATTAATCTGTCGATTATTAGTTTGATTAATCGATTAATAATCTAACTACTAAAATCAAACTACATTTGTGTCCTTTCCAGTATTTTATTGAAAAAAAACAGCATACTGTCACCATACTTATTTTGATTATTGTTTCTCAACTGTTTGTAAATGTTGCAGTTTATAAATAAAGGTTTATTAAAAAAAAAAAAAAAAAAAAAAGTAGCCTCTGCGCATGCGCATAGATCAAACGAATCGATGACTAAATTAATCGCCAACTATTTTTATAATCGATTTTAATCGATTAAATCGACTAGTTGTTGCAGCCCTAATATATATATATATATATATATATACATACATACATACATAAAATGTAACATATACATATATATATATATATATATATATATATGTATATATACATATACATATATTATGGCTGTCAAACAAATAAAATATTTAATCGCAATTAATCACATTTTGTTCATAGTTAACGCAAAATTAATTGTGATAATCCCACCTCCAAAGACATGCACCTGGGGATAGGTTGATTGGCAACACTAAATTGGCCCTAGTGTGTGAATGTGAGTGTGAATGTTGTCTGTCTATCTGTGTTAGCCCTGCGATGAGGTGGCGACTTGTCCAGGGTGTACCCCGCCTTCCATCCGAATGCAGCTGAGATAGGCTCCAGCGACTCCCCGTTACCCCAAAAGGGACAAGCGGTAGAAAATGGATGGATGGATAATTGTGATAATCGCAGATGGATATAATTTTTCATCATTGATAATAAATGTACCCCCGACAGTTAATTTTCATGTGGACAATTAATCTGCTTTAATGTAATGTGGACAAAAAGGACAAACATGATTTAATGACAATAAAAAAATGCCTGCTGTGTTGCCAGATTTTGTAGAAATACAGAATTTGTATTCCTGCTTTAGGAGCACTTGCATTCAGAGAAGGAGCTACATGTATATGTATACTGTTATATTCTGTTGCGAGGCGGACTCTCACTGGTTTCTGTTTGGAGTTTTCCTCAGCTGATCCGCCGTCACCCTGGCTGAGAAGTTGTAGTACTGCATGACGTTTTGGAAGTAAAAATCCATCACCACCTCGAACTAGGAGAAAGAAGAAAGAGTTTCCTTTAGTTTCCACGAGGAGGTGGTGAAATGTGACACATCTACCTACATCATTGAACACCTTGTCCAGCTTTGTGGTGTTCATGATGAACTCTGGATAGCCCACCATGTTGTAAATAGCATCTGCCTGCACAAAAGGAAGGGACAGTCGTGTTTTTTTTCAAATCTTTATCGCACTCCTACCTTCTCCTTCGCTGCCTTCTTGGTGTCAGCATCCATCCAGCTAACGTACTTCAGGCTCTCCTCAAACGCCTTTTTAATTTCTCCCACCATGTCCTCGGCCTGCGAAGGGAGACGGAGGTAAGAAGCGCAGGATGTGGTCTTAATCAGAGAACGAGCGTTCTCACTATGGTCTTGCTGTCCTCGGCGAAGGTGTCTTTCACGAACATGGCGCCCAGAGCGAAGCCCAGGCTGCTGTCGGTGTCGCTGACGCACAGCTTCCATCGAGGGGTGCAGCTCTGCAACGTCAAGTCAGTCCAAGGTCACAAGAAAAACCCTAATTTCCTCATGAGAATAAATATGGGTACAAAATATATACACAATAGTTCATTAATATGCTTTTAATATTGTTAAGAATCAATGATTACCCATTACCTTTTTAGTCCCGTACATTCAATGATCCATTACCTTTTTAGTCCCATACATTCAAAGATCCATTACCTTTTTAGTCCCGTACATTCAATGATCCATTACCTTTTTAGTCCCATACATTCAATGATCCATTACCTTTTTAGTCCCATACATTCAATGATCCATTACCTTCTTAGTCCCATACATTCAATGATCCATTACCTTTTTAGTCCCATACATTCAATAACCCATTACCTTTCAATGATCCATTACCTTTTTAGTCCCATACATTCAATGATCCATTACCTTTTTAGCCCCATACATTCAATAATCCATTATCTTTTTAGTCCCATACATTCAAAGATCCATTACCTTTTTAGTCCATACATTCAATGATCCATTACCTTTTTAGTCCTATACATTCAATAATCCAGTACCTTTTTAGTCCCATACATTCAATGATGCATTACCTTTTTAGTCCCATACATGACCTCTAGGAAGCGCTGCTCTGTATCCTGGAACCTCTGGTCCAAGTTGGACACCATCTTCCTGACCACCTTCATGATCATGTAGTTGTTGAGAAGGCTGAAAAGACAACAATTTTTAGGCATCGCCTTCTTGCCGCTCTTTTTTTTTAGTTTTGTGCACTGCAAATTATTTGCCACTTGCCAAGATTCAAGATGTTATTTCTAGTTTTATGAGCCATTTACTTTTTTTTGTCATTCACTTTACATCATAATCTTAATTTTAGCATGAAATATTTTGTCTACTCAAGTTAAAACATGTTAACAGCTATTTAATAAAGAGATACACAGAAAATCGTATTTAAAGATTCTGCAACATCCCGAGGATGCTTCATTTAAGAATTGCAAGTAGAATAATGCTTCTTTTCAAAATAAAATATTTAGTTGTAGCTTAAAGGCCTGCTAATTTCTACATATACAAATCTTAATTTAGGATGTCTCTTTAAGTAACATCAACTATTAAGGCTGTGGATCTTTGGGCACCACACGATTCGATTCGATTCTTGGGGGTGATGATTCCATTCAGAATCGATCCTCAATTGAAAATCAATACTTTTTAATAACATTGGGTGCCAGTTCTATGATGAACTACATTCCTCCATAAAATAAACAGCTCTGATAAATGTCTATATTACTTAAAAGAAAACTGGTTTTGTTGAATAAAATTCAAGCCAAACATTTAAGAAACTCAAATACAAATAAGACAACAAGAGAAGTATCCAACACTTCTCTTTCTAAAGTCAATCAGATATAGATCATCTACAAACCCCGTTTCCATATGAGTTGTGAAATTGTGTTAGATGTAAATATAAACGGAATACAATGATTTGCAAATCCTTTTCAACCCATATTCAATTGAATGCACTACAAAGACAAGATATTTGATGTTCAAACTCATAAACTTTTTTTTTTTTTTGCAAATAATAATTAACTTAGAATTTCATGGCTGCAACACGTGCCAAAGTAGTTGGGAAAGGGCATGTTCACCACTGTGTTACATGACCTTTCCTTTTAACAACACTCAGTAAACGTTTGGGAACACGTTGTTCAACAGTCCGGGGGTCTCCGTTGTGGTATTTTAGGCTTCATAATGTGCCACACAATTTCAATGGGAGACAGGTCTGGACTACAGGCAGGCCAGTCTAGTACCTGCACTCTTTTACTATGAAGCCACGCTGATGTAACACGTGGCTTGGCATTGTCTTGCTGAAATAAGCAGGGGCGTCCATGGTAACGTTGCTTGGATGGCAACATATGTTGCTCCAAAACCTGTATGTACCTTTCAGCATTAATGGCGCCTTCACATGTGTAAGTTACCCATGTCTTGGGCACTAATACACCCCCATACCATCACAGATGCTGGCTTTTTAACTTGGCGCCTATAACAATCCGGATGGTTCTTTTCCTCTTTGGTCCGGAGGACACGACGTCCACAGTTTCCAAAAACAATTTGAAATGTGGACTCATCAGAACACTTTTCCACTTTGTATCAGTCCATCTTAGATGAGCTCAGGCCCAGCGAAGCTGACGGCGTTTCTGGGTGTTGTTGATAAACGGTTTTCGCCTTGCATAGGAGAGTTTTAACTTGCACTTACAGATGTAGCGACCAACTGTAGTTACTGACAGTGGGTTTCTGAAGTGTTCCTGAGCCCATGTGGTGATATCCTTTACACACTGATGTCGCTTGTTGATGCAGTACAGCCTGAGGGTTCGAAGGTCATGGGCTTAGCTGCTTACCATCCATCCATCCATCCATCCATCCATCTTCTTCCGCTTATCCGAGGTCGGGTCGCGGGGGCAGCAGCCTAAGCAGGGAAGCCCAGACTTCCCTATCCCCAGCCACTTCGTCCAGCTCTTCCTGTGGGACCCCGAGGCGTTCCCAGGCCA
This sequence comes from Nerophis lumbriciformis, assembly GCF_033978685.3. Classification (NCBI taxonomy): domain Eukaryota; kingdom Metazoa; phylum Chordata; class Actinopteri; order Syngnathiformes; family Syngnathidae; genus Nerophis; species Nerophis lumbriciformis. Next base: position 43,022,153 of record NC_084550.2, on the reverse strand, counting down.
GCCGGGAGACATAGTCTTCCCAACGTGTCCTGGGTCTGCCCCGCGGCCTCCTACCGGTCGGACGTGCCCTAAACACCTCCCTAGGGAGGCGTTCGGGTGGCATCCTGACCAGATGCCCGAACCACCTCATCTGGCTCCTCTCGATGTGGAGGAGCAGCGGCTTTACTTTGAGCTCCTCCCGGATGGCAGAGCTTCTCACCCTATCTCTAAGGGAGAGCCCCGCCACCCGGCGGAGGAAACTCATTTCGGCCGCTTGTACCCGTGATCTTGTCCTTTCGGTCATAACCCAAAGCTCATGACCATAGGTGAGGATGGGAACGTAGATCGACCGGTAAATTGAGAGCTTTGCCTTCCGGCTCAGCTACTTCTTCACCACAACGGATCGATACAGCGTCCGCATTACTGAAGACGCCGCACCGATCCGCCTGTCGATCTCACGATCCACTCTTCCCTCACTCGTGAACAAGACTCCAAGGTACTTGAACTCCTCCACTTGGGGCAAGATCTCCTCCCCAACCCGGAGATGGCACTCCACCCTTTTCCGGGCGAGAACCATGGACTCGGACTTGGAGGTGCTGATTCTCATCCCAGTCGCTTCACACTCAGCTGCGAACCGATCCAGTGAGAGCTGAAGATCCTGGCCAGATGAAGCCATCAGGACCACATCATCTGCAAAAAGCAGAGACCTAATCCTGCAGCCACCAAACCAGATCCCCTCAACGCCTTGACTGCGCCTAGAATTCTGTCCATAAAAGTTATGAACAGAATCGGTGACAAAGGGCAGCCTTGGCGGAGTCCAACCCTCACTGGAAACGTGTCCGACTTACTACCGGCAATGCGGACCAAGCTCTGGCACTGATCATACAGGGAGCGGACTGCCACAATCAGACAGTCCGATACCCCGTACTCTCTGAGCACTCCCCACAGGACTTCCCGAGGGACACGGTCGAATGCCTTCTCCAAGTCTACAAAACACATGTAGACTGGTTGGGCAAACTCCCATGCACCCTCAAGGACCCTGCCGAGAGTATAGAGCTGGTCCACAGTTCCACGACCAGGACGAAAACCACACTGTTCCTCCTGAATCCGAGGTTCGACTATCCGGCGTAGCCTCCTCTCCAGTACACCTGAATAGACCTTACCGGGAAGGCTGAGGAGTGTGATCCCACGATAGTTAGAACACACCCTCCGGTTCCCCTTCTTAAAGAGAGGAACCACCACCCCGGTCTGCCAATCCAGTGGTACCGCCCCCGATGTCCACGCGATGCTGCAGAGTCTTGTCAACCAAGACAGCCCCACAGCATCCAGAGCCTTAAGGAACTCCGGGCGGATCTCATCTACCCCCGGGGCCTTGCCACCGAGGAGCTTTTTAACTACCTCAGCAACCTCAGCCGCAGAAATAGGAGAGCCCACCACAGACTCCCCAGGCACTGCTTCCTCATAGGAAGACGTATTGGTGGGATTGAGGAGGTCTTCGAAGTATTCCCTCCACCGATCCACAACATCCGCAGTCGAGGTCAGCAGAACACCATCCTCGCCATACACGGTGTTGATAGTGCACTGCTTCCCCTTCCTGAGGCGGCGGATGGTGGTCCAGAATTGCTTCGAAGCCGTCCGGAAGTCGTTTTCCATGGCCTCACCGAACTCCTCCCATGTCCGAGTTTTTGCCTCTGCGACCGCTGAAGCCGCACACCGCTTGGCCTGTCGGTACTTGTCCGCTGCCTCAGGAGTCCTATGAGCCAAAAGAACCCGATAGGACTCCTTCTTCAGCTTGACGGCATCCCTCACCGCCGGTGTCCACCAACGGGTTCTAGGATTACCGCCACGACAAACACCAACTACCTTGCGGCCACAGCTCCAATCAGCCGCCTCGACAATAGAGGCGCGGAACATGGTCCATTCGGACTCAATGTCCAGCACCTCCCTCGTGACATGTTCAAAGTTCTTCCGGAGGTGGGAATTGAAACTCTCTCTGACAGGAGACTCTGCCAGACGTTCCCAGCAAACCCTCACAATGCGTTTGGGCCTGCCAGGTCTGTCCGGGATCCTCCCCCACCATCGCAGCCAACTCACCACCAGGTGGTGATCGGTAGAAAGCTCCGCCCCTCTCTTCACCCGAGTGTCCAAAACATGAGGCCGCAAATCCGATGACACAACTACAAAGTCGATCATGGAACTGCGGCCTAGGGTGTCCTGGTGCCAAGTGCACATATGGACACCCTTATGTTTGAACATGGTGTTCGTTATGGACAATCTGTGACGGGCACAAAAGTCCAATAACAAAACACCGCTTGGGTTCAGATCCGAGCAGCCATTCTTCCCAATCACGCCTCTCCAGGTTTCACTGTCGCTGCCAACATGAGCATTGAAGTCCCCCAGTAGAACGAGGGAATCACCCGGGGGAGCACTCTCAAGTACTCCCTCGAGTGAATCCAAAAAGGGTGGGTACTCTGAGCTGCGGTTTGGCGCGTAAGCGCAAACCACAGTCAGGACCCATTCCCCCACCCGAAGGCGGAGGGAAGCTACCCTCTCGTCCACCGGGTTGAACTCCAACGTACAGGCTCTGAGCCGGGGGGAAACAAGAATTGCCACCCCAGCCCGTCGCCTCTCACTGCCGGCAACGCCAGAGTGGAAGAGAGTCCAGCCCCTCTCGAGAGAACTGGTTCCAGAGCCCTTGCTGTGCGTCGAAGTGAGTCCGACTATATCTAGCCGGAACTTCTCCACCTCGCGCACTAGCTCAGGCTCCTTCCCCCCCAGCGAGGTGACGTTCCACGTCCCAAGAGCTAGCTTCTGTAGCCGAGGATCGGACCGCCAAGTGCCCTGCCCTCGGCTGCCGCCCAGCTCACATTGCACCCGACCTCTATGACCCCTGCTATGGGTGGTGAGCCCATTGGAGGGGGGACCCACGTTGCCTCTTCGGGCTGTGCCCGGCCGGGCCCCATGGGGACAGGCCCGACCACCAGGCGCTCGCCATCGTGCCCCGCCTCCGGGCCTGGCTCCAGAGGGGGGCCCCGGTGACCCGCGTCCGGGCAAGGGAAATCTGGGTTCCTTGTTTGTTTTCTTCATAAAGGTCTTCGAGCTGCTCTTTGTCTGATCCCTCACCTAGGACCAGTTTGTCTTGGGAGACCCTACCAGGGGGCATAAAGCCCCCGGACAACATAGCTCCTAGGATCATTGGGACACGCAAACTCCTCTACCACGTTAAGGTGGCAGCTCACCTTAACGTGAAATCACTGCTTACGTGCAGTGATTTCTCCAGATTCTCTGAACCCTTTGATGATATTACGGACCGTAGATGGTGAAATCCCTAAATTCCTTGCAATAGCTGGTTGAGAAAGGTTTTTCTTAAACTGTTCAACAATTTGCTCACGCATTTGTTGACAAAGTGGTGACCCTCGCCCCATCCTTTCTTGTGAATGACTGAGCATTTCATGGAATCTACTTTTATACCCAATCATGGCACCCACCTGTTCCCAATTTGCCTGCACACCTGTGGGATGTTCCAAATAAGTGTTTGATGAGCATTCCTCAACTTTATCAGTATTTATTGCCACCTTTCCCAACTTCTTTGTCACGTGTTGCTGGCATCAAATTCTAAAGTTAATGATTATTTCCCAACATTTTTTTCTTTATCAGTTTGAACATCAAATATGTTGTCTTTGTAGCATATTCAACTGAATATGGGTTGAAAATGATTTGCAAATCATTGTATTCTGTTTATATTTACATCTAACACAATTTCCCAACTCATATGGAAACGGGGTTTGTACATCACCATGATGATTTGTCTGAGTGGCTGCACAGGACAGATTGAACTAAACCAAAAAAAAACAATAGTGATTTTGTTTAATCAATGAAGAATTGTTACAAATAAGAATCAGATTTAATCTGAAAATGGACACCCTTATTAACCAGCTGGATTGACAGATACTTTAAGTAGTTTTTAGTATTTTTTTTATTTTTATCTCCTATTTTGTCAACTCTTTTGGTGTAGTGTAGGAACGTACTTGATAGCGCCTGCAGAAACCAACCTTTTATTGGTATTTTGGATGAGGTCCGATATTTTCTGGAGGTATTCTATGGCGTAGACGACCAGCGGCTCCGACTCGGTGAGCGGCACCGGCGCAAACACCTCGCTGAGATAGGGCATCCAGTCCACTGCCGGGGCCAAAGTCTGCAGCCAAGCACCCATAAATTAACACAAGGAACACGCCTCACTTTTCCTTGGGCCCTAGAGACACTGGCCTTCAAGTCTTTGGCCTCCATCTTGTGGTAGATGAGCTCCTCGTCCCGCCTCTCCACCTGCGGGACCGTGATGTTGGCTAGGGTCGTTTCAAAGTCCACGATCTCCCCCATGAGCACCCGAGACGTCTCCTCGGAGCCCCCCAAGAGGACGCCTAGTTCCACCAGGAAGTTCAGGTATGCCGTTAGGTACTGCAAAGAGATTTGCGTGTGGTAAAAAACAATTAGCAAGGTAATCCGAAGCTATGCAAACAAATCTCCCGTGAATCCTACCCCCCCAACCCCACGAAAGAATGTTTGTCTTTGTTTGTCTTTGCATTTTTTTCCCCACTGAGCCATCTATCATCAAAAAGTGTTGCAAACATATTATTGATTTAAGCATTGATTATGATAAACTCATTTTAAGAATGCATAAATGCATCATACTTCTAAACAATACAGAATATAGATATGGTGGCCACATTATTAGGTACACCTGCACACTCTATTGATGTGCATGAGTGGAGTTGGATCAGCATTTCTGCCAGGGCTGCACGATTTTGGCAAATAACACAATAACACAACCTATATTCAATTGAACAGACTGCAAAGACAAGATACTTAACGTTCGAACTGGAAAACTTTGTTATTTTTTGCAAATATTAGCTAATTTGGAATTTGATGCCTGCAACATTTTTCAAAAAAGCTGGCACAAGTGGCAAAAAACCCTGAAAAAGTTGAGGAATTCTCATCAAACCCTTATTTGGAACATCCCACAGGTGAACAGGCGGGTGCCATGATTGGGTATAAAAGCAGCTTCCATGAAATGCTCAGTCATTCACAAACAAGGATGGGGCAAGGGTCCCCACTTTGTGAACAAATTCCTGAGCAAATTGTCGAACAGTTTAAGAACAACATTTCTCAACGAGCTATTGCAAGGAATTTAGGGATTTCAACATCTACGGTCCGTAATATCATCATAAGGTTCAGAGAATCTGGAGAAATCCCTGCACGTAAGCGATGATATTACGGACCTTTGATCCCTCAGGCGGTACTGCATCAAAAACCGACACCAGTCTGTAAAGGATATCACCACATGGGCTCAGGAACACTTCAGAAAACCACCGTCTACAGTTCGTTGTTATATCTGTAAGTGCAAGTTAAAACTCTACTATGCAAAGCCAAAGCCATTTGGACGGCGTGGTGCAGTTGGGAGAGTGGCCGTGCCAGCAACCTAAGGGTTCCTGGTTCAATCCCCACCTACTACCAACCTAGTCACGTCCGTTGTGTCCTTGAGCAAGACACTGCACCCTTGCTCCTGATGGGTCGTGGTTAGGGCCTTGCATGGCAGCTCCCGCCATCAGTGTGTGAATGGGTGAATGTGGAAATAGTGTCAAAGCGCTTTGAGTACCTTGAAGGTAGAAAAGCGCTATACAAGTAAAACCCATTTACCATTTATCAACAACACCCATAAACGCCGCCGGCTTCGCTGGCCCAAGCTCATCTAAGATGGACTGATGCAAAGTGTAAAAGTGTTCTGTGGGCTGACGAGTCCACATTTTAAATTGTTTTTGGAAACTGTGGACGTCATGTCCTCCGAAACAAAGAGGACAAGAACCATCCGGACTGTTATAGGCGCAAAGTTCAAAATCCAGCATCTGTGATGGTATGGGGGTGTATTAGTGCCCAAGGCATGGGTAACTTACACATCTGTGAAGGCTCCATTAATGCTGAAAAGTACATACAGGTTTTGGCATATGTTATCAACGTTATCATGGACGCCCCTGCTTATTCCAGCAAGACAATGCCAAGCCACCTGTTACAACAGCATGGCTTCATAGTAAAAGAGTGCGGGTACTAGACAAGGCCTGCCTGTAGTCCAGACCTGTCTACCATTGAAAATGTGTGGCGCAATATGAAGCCTAAATTACCACAACGGAGACCCCTGACTGTTGAACAACTTAAGCTGTACATCAAGCAAGAATGGGAAATAATTCCACCTGAAAAGCTTCAAAAATTGGTCTCCTCAGTTCCCAAACTTTTACTGAGTGTTGTTAAAAGGAAAGGCTATGTAACACAGTTGTAAAAATGCCCCAGTGCCAACATTTTTGCAAAGTGTTGCTGCCATTAAATTCTAAGTTAATGATTATTTGCAAATAAAAATTAAGTACCTCAGTTCTAACATTAAATATCTTGTCTTTTCAGTCTATTCAATTGAATATAAGTTAAAAAGGATTTGCAAATCATTGTTTTCTGTTTTTATTTACGATTTACACAATGTGCCAACTTGTGCTTTTTGGTTTTGTAGATCAATTTTTGCTAAACTATCTGAACAAAACATCCACATCTCAGTGTTGTGCCGTACCTAATAATGCAAATGAGTGTTGGTTAAACAATTGTATTATTGTTTACTAATATTATTGAGACAAGTACAACTTTTTAAGGGCTTTAGCACGTTGGAAAAGGTAGCATATTTTGAAAGAAATGTGTACATGACAGGATTATGCACAGAAAATCGATTCACGTCCGAATAGCGATTATTATTTCATCCTGATTCTGAGTCGATTTAATGTGTTCAAAAATTGATTTCTAAGAATCCATTTGTAAAAATATGTTTTTAGATCGACTCCGTGCAACCAGAAGGAGCTTTTCTAACCTCTAACCCTGTTTTGAAAAAGTTTCATAAATAACTCATTGACTCCGAATTAAATCGTCACTCTAGAAATCGGAATCGGATCGAATCGTTAAATGCCCAATAATCCACATCCCTAATATATAGTATGGCTTTTTTGGGTTTTCAGATCCCAATTTTAGGTGAATTAGTGCCAGGTCCATTTATTTTTCAGACTTTTGTGCAATGTTTCATACTGGACCTGTTTATTTTGTCTTTAGAATGTGTCACCAGGCAATAAGAAATGAGCTGCGGTCCACAAATTGCCCCTGGGCTGCACTTTAGACACCACCTGCTCTTAAACTGAATGGATAATTGATAAAAACCATACAGTGTTTATAACATAATGTAATCATAAGATATAATAATGATAATAATGCAAATGACCATTTAAAAGAATATATACTTGTATTTCTTATTACAGTAGAATTGTTTACCATTGTACTGTAACTGGAAGGTAAATAATTGAGTTATTTTAAATAAATAAACAAGAAAAAATGGACTCTCATCCCTGTAAGCAAAAATGTTACTTTAATAAATATCGAACATCTTAAAAGTAAATTTTTTACCCGGTTAGAAAAAGTCGGTTTGTCTTTTTTTTTGTTGCCAATCACGACATTCTTGCTCGCTCGTTCGTCCGTGCGTGTTGATGGGCTCATATTGCCCATCCTATTGTTTGTATTCCGTCACGTAATTTCTTCCAGGAAGTGAAAAGCAGTGGTGGTCACCCAATCCAAGATGGCTGTTGTACAGCAAGCAGCGCGCAAACTGAGAACAAAAGAGGCTTAAATCTTCCTGCAAAAAGCAGATACCAGCAAAAAAAAGATTTGTCGAGTGATATCAAGGATTATTTGTTGGGCAAGTTCCCAGACATATGGAACTATTGTTCTCCAGACATCATTCTACACGACAAACAGACAAAACTTGTAAAAGCATGGAGGTCTACAACTTATTTGTGTGTGTCTGGGTTAAGGACATTGGTATCAAGACTCTCCTGGATAAATATGCATCGGTTTTGTAAAGGTAAGGTTGTATTTCACAATTCAACTTCACGTCTACTGCCGTGTTTGTTGTTGTTGTTGCACACGTTGTTTACGAGTAGTGTTTTTATAAAAATATAACTATAGATGTCAACATTGTGTATGTGCTGAAAGATTCATTTATGATTGTTTATCAAAATATAACTACAAATTTCAACATTGTGTATGTGCTGAAAGATTCATTTATGATTGTTTATCAAAATATAACTACAAATTTCAACATAGTGTATGTGCTGAAAGATTCATTTGTGATTGTTTATCAAAATATAACTATAGATGTCAACATTGTGTATGTGATGAAAGATTCATTTATGATTGTTTATCAAAATATAACAATATATGTCAACATTGTGTATGTGCTGAAAGATCCATTTATGATTGTTTATCAAAATATAACTATAAATGTCAACATTGTGTATGTGCTGAACGATTCATGTATGATTGTTTAACAAAATATAACTATAGATGTCAACATTGTGTATGTGCTGAAAGATACATTTATGATTGTTTATCAAAATATAACTATAGATGTCAACATTGTGTATGTGCTGAAAGATTCATTTGTGATTGTTTATCAAAATATAACTATAGATGTCAACATTGTGTATGTGCTGAAAGATTCATTTATGATTGTTTATCAAAATATAACTTTAGATGTCAACATTGTGTACGTGCTGAAAGATTAATCTATGATTGTTTATCAAAATATAACTATGGATGTCAACATTGTGTATGTGCTGAAAGATTAATTTATGATTGTTGTCTTTGGTGAAAACTTACCTCTTTTAGGTTTTGCTCACAATTGATTTATTTTATTTAGAATCGCCTAAGTTGGTGCTTTTCTAAACATTCGTAACAAACGTGTTTAAAAAATATAAATACAAACCCTGTTTCCTATGAGTTGGGAAATTGTGTTAGATGTAAATATAAACGAAATACAATGATTTGCAAATCATTTTCAACCCATATTCAGTTGAATATGCTACAAAGACAACATATTTGATGTTCAAACTGATAAACATTTTTTTTTTTTGCAAATAATCATTAACTTAGAATTTGATGCCAGCAACACGTGACAAAGAAGTTGGGAAAGGTGGCAATAAATACTGATAAAGTTGAGGAATGCTCATCAAACACTTATTTGGAACATCCCACAGGTGAACAGGCAAATTGGGAACAGGTGGGTGCCATGATTAGGTATAAAAGTAGATTCCATGAAATGCTCAGTCATTCACAAACAAGGATGGGGCGAAGGTCACCACTTTGTCAACAAATGTGTGAGCAAATTGTTGAACAGTTTAAGAAAAACCTTTCTCAGCCAGCTATTGCAAGGAATTTAGGGATTTCACCATCTACGGTCCGTAATATCATCAAAGGGTTCAGAGAATCTGGAGAAATCACTGCACGTAAGCAGCTAAGCCCGTGACCTTCGATCCCTCAGGCTGTACTGCATCAACAAGCGACATCAGTGTGTAAAGGATATCACCACATTGGCCCAGGAACACTTCAGAAACCCAATGTCAGTAACTACAGTTGGTCGCTACATCTGTAAGTGCAAGTTAAAACTCTCCTATGTAAGGCGAAAACCGTTTATCAACAACACCCAGAAACGCCGTCGGCTTCCCTGGGCCTGAGCTCATCTAAGATGGACTGATACAAAGTGGAAAAGTGTTCTATGGTCTGACGAGTCCACATTTCAAATTGTTTTTGGAAACTGTAGACGTCGTGTCCTCCGGACCAAAGAGGAAAAGAACCATCTGGATTGTTATAGGCGCAAAGTTGAAAAGCCAGCATCTATGATGGTATGGGGATGTATTAGTGCCCAAGGCATGGGTAACTTACAAATCTGTGAAGGCGCCATTAATGCTGAAAGGTACATACAGGTTTTGGAGCAACATATGTTGCCATCCAAGCAACGTTACCATGGACGCCCCTGCTTATTTCAGCAAGACAATGCCAAGCCACATGCTACATCAACGTGGCTTCATAGTAAAAGAGTGCGGGTACTAGACTGGCCTGCCTGTAGTCCAGATGTCTCCCATTGAAAATGTGTGGCGCATTATGAAGCCTAAAATACCACAACGGAGACCCCGGACTGTTGAACAACTTAAGCTGTATATCAAGCAAGAATGGGAAATAATTCCACCTGAGAAGCTTAAAAAATGTGTCTCCTCAGTTCCCAAACGTTTACTGAGTGTTGTTAAAAGGAAAGGCCATGTAACACAGTAGTGAACATGCCCTTTCCCAACTACTTTGGCATGTGTTGTAGCAATGAAATTCCAAGTTAATTATTATTTGCAAAAAAAAAAAAAAGTTTATGAGTTTGAATATCAAATATGTTGTCTTTGTAGTGCATTCAATTGAATATGGGTTGAAAACGATTTGCAAATCGTTGTATTCCGTTTATATTTTCATCTAACACAATTTCCCAACTCATGTGGAAACGGGGTTTGTAATATCAAGATAATACTTAAATGGGAAATAAGAAACGTTAAAATTATATCAGGCTCTCCTATTTCTGGGGCTGAGGTTGCTGAGGTAGTTAAAAAGCTCCTCGGTGGCAAGGCCCCGGGGGTGGATGAGATCCGCCCGGAGTTCCTTAAGGCTCTGGATGCCGTGGGGCTATCTTGGTTGACAAGACTCTGCAGCATCGCGTGGACATCGGGGGCGGTACCTCTGGATTGGCAGACTGGGGTGGTGGTTCCTCTCTTTAAAAAGGGGAACCGGAGGGTGTGTTCTAACTATCGTGGGATCACACTCCTCAGCCTTCCCGGTAAGGTCTATTCAGGTGTACTGGAGAGGAGGCTACGCCGGATAGTCGAACCTCGGATTCAGGAGGAACAGTGTGGTTTTCGTCCTGGTCGTGGAACTGTGGACCAGCTCTATACTCTCGGCAGGGTCCTTGAGGGTGCATGGGAGTTTGCCCAACTAGTCTACATGTGCTTTGTGGACTTGGAGAAGGCATTCGACCGTGTCCCTCGGGAAGTCCTGTGGGGAGTGCTCAGAGAATATGGGGTTTCGGACTGTCTGATTGTGGCGGTCCGCTCCCTGTATGATCAGTGTCAGAGCTTGGTTCGCATTGCCGGCAGTAAGTCGGACACGTTTCCGGTGAGGGTTGGACTCCGCCAAGGCTGCCCTTTGTCACCGATTCTGTTCATAACTTTTATGGACAGAATTTCTAGGCGCAGTCAAGGCGTTGAGGGGATCTGGTTTGGTGGCTGCAGAATTAGGTCTCTGCTTTTTGCAGATGATGTGGTCCTGATGGCTTCATCTAGCCAGGATCTTCAGCTCTCACTGGATCGGTTCGCAGCTGAGTGTGAAGCGACTGGGATGAGAATCAGCACCTCCAAGTCCGAGTCCATGGTTCTCGCCCGGAAAAGGGTGGAGTGCCATCTCCGGGTTGGAGAGGAGATCTTGCCCCAAGTGGAGGAGTTCAAGTACCTCGGAGTCTTGTTCACGAGTGAGGGAAGAGTGGATCGTGAGATCGACAGGCGGATCGGTGCGGCGTCTTCAGTAATGCGGACGCTGTATCGATCCGTTGTGGTGAAGAAGGAGCTGAGCCGGAAGGCAAAGCTCTCAATTTACCGGTCGATCTACGTTCCCATCCTCACCTATGGTCATGAGCTTTGGGTTATGACCGAAAGGACAAGATCACGGGTACAAGCGGCCGAAATGAGTTTCCTCCGCCGGGTGGCGGGGCTCTCCCTTAGAGATAGGGTGAGAAGCTCTGTCATCCGGGGAGAGCTCAAAGTAAAGCCGCTGCTTCTCCACATCGAGAGGAGCCAGATGAGGTGGTTCGGGCATCTAGTCAGGATGCCACCCGAGCGCCTCCCTAGGGAGTTGTTTAGGGCACGTCCGACCGGTAGGAGGCCACGGGGAAGACCCAGGACACGTTGGGAAGACTATGTCTCCCGGCTGGCCTGGGAACGCCTCGGGATCCCCCGGGAGGAGCTGGACGAAGTGGCTGGGGAGAGGGAAGTCTGGGCTTCCCTGCTTAGGCTGCTGCCCCCGCGACCCGACCTCGGATAAGCGGAAGAAGATGGATGGATGGATGGATGGAAAATTATATCAAACAAACCTTTAACAAAGTGATCACTGCAAACTCGTGCATTCTTTAACTCTGCTCCCTTGGACTAGAGTGTGAGCTACTTTTCCCGTCGCCTTTAATAAAATCTTGCACTCTTCCTCCCTTTTTGATTACCTCTCGAGGAACTCTGAAGAAACGGTTATGCTTTTTCACGATTTGAACGATTCGTACAGCCGAAGACAACACAAGCAAAGGGCGTTTTTTCTTTGAGAAAAGCTAAATGACGCCTAGTACCCATTGACAACAGAGCTAGCTTGACCACCACGCATATATAATGGGTGGAATGTGAGCTGGATGTGACATCAGTAACATCCCAGCAATTTGAAGGTGAAATATTACCACAACGGGACACTTGGCTTTATATTCTTATTGTTTCCTCTTAATTGTCACTTTGTGGCACTTCCTACTGGCGAGTAAGGAGGTGTACTTCCTGTGTGTGTAAGCTGGCGCCCTGCCCTCCACCTACCGAGACAAAGATAGTGAACAACTGAAAAGAGGGCTCACTGTTTTCAGTTAATTCTACTGTTAAAGGTACTGAGAGAGATTTGACCGGTTTGAAGACACAAACATACAAATATCTACTCATACCAGCGCTACAAAAACACAGTTTTCTTTGAAGTATAAATACTGACTCATTCATTCATGTGCGTAATATTAGAGCACCTTTTCATTGGCGGTTTTGTTGAGGTAGTAATCCCGTGAAGGGAGTCCTAGACTGGACTGATCCACCTGCAGCCGCAAAAGAAAGACCATGTGACGTTTTAGTTGGTTGGATGCTGCTGAGACACCAAAGCAGAGAACAACACAGTGTCGGCTTCACTGCCCGCTTGTACAAACAAGCGAGAGTGGCTAAGATGGACCACCTGACCTGGATGATGTTACTGGACGAGTTCTTGGAGTCGGTGCTGACGAACACGGTGAAGAAGGGCGAGGTGCGGTAGTTTGCCGAAACCGATCGGAGGACTTCCTGGAAGTTGTCTTTGTCCCAGGACCCGGTCAGGGCCCATCCTCCAATCTGGAAGAGGCAGCGTTTTAGACTTTAAACACTGATTCTACTCAGAAGTCACACCTTGTTTGCAGAGAGTAATTAAATACATATTTTTAGGTCCAATAAATAGTACTTGAACAACATTATTGGTTAACTGATCATGTTCAAGAGGACCTATGATTTAATTTCATCTATATTTGAAACACTTTATTGTAGTCTAGAACAGTGGTTCTCAAACTTGTTTCACCAAGTACCAACCGGATTTAAAGAATGTGTTTTTTCAAAAGATACATTATGATACTTTTGGAGAGGGTAGAGGAAGTAGATATGTCATCACAACATTCGGTTTAGGTGAGCAAAATCTTTTTTCCACGACCAAATTTTCAATGCATCACTAGTCAACAGTGCGCAGATAATAGGCTGTATTTAATATATGAATATATATTTTGATTCCAAAGAAATAGCGATTGTTCAAGGACTGGAATTGACACTATGGCGTATTTACTTACATGTTACGTACATTGTGTAAGTTGTTTACGTAAAAGAGTTGAAAAATAAATCTAACGTAAATCCACGCTGATATCAGTGTCTCCTTTACTTAACAGTCATTAAAATATTACAACCCTCCCAAATATATTACACACTATGTACATACAGTACATTCATACATTATATTACTTATTTTCATGTAAAAAACACTCATTTTTAAGGTGTGGCGATCATATCTATGGTGGCTACTTTTATTTTATTTTGTAGTAGTAGTTCATTTACGGAATCTGGTCAATTTCCTTTGGGCCCCATTCAGCAACCGTTCTTAAGAACAAATTTTGTTCTTAGGCCCACTTACGAAGTTTGTAAGGAGATTTTTGTATTCACCAATGTTTTCTTAGCTGGGATTTGTTCGTAGGTAAGAATAGAAGTAAGTTCTCTTACTTCTATTGTCTATTGTTACATTAATATCATAGATAGATATATGGATAGATATATACATACACAGACAGATAGATAGATAGATACATAGATAGATAAATAGACAGAGATAAGACACAGACAGACAGACATATAACAAAAGGAGCAATATATAGACATTTCAAAATACCGTGTGCGTACACACGCACACACACACACACACACACACACACACACACACACACACACACACACACACACACACACACACACACACACACATACACACACACACACACACACACACACAATGGCAATGCTTTTGCTGCTACTGAAAGATGCCGCAGATCGTGCGCTGGGGAGGAAGCGCATATTTCACCATGCAGACCTATTTGCCCCAAGTGACGAATATTTATTTGAACGCTGCAGTCCCCCCTTTCTTAAACTTACGTTTTGACATTATGTATTTCCCCCGCAGGATAATACGAATTTCTCTTCTGTAATCTGCTTGTGTTTTCTCCGTGTGTTTGACGTTCGGCTTTTCCGCCGGAATTGTGCCCTTATATGGGGAATTAAGGGCGTTACCTATGCAAATTATGGAATTAAGGGCGTTTACCTATGCAAATTACGGAATTAAGGGCGTTTACCTATGCATTTTGAGGAAATAAGGGCGTGTTTATATGCAAATTATGATAGACACGCACGCGCTAAACATTTGGCATTCAGCAATTTAAGAACAGCAGGTGGGAACAATTTGGGCGTTTAAGAACACGTCATGAATTTGAATGGACTCCTCTTAGGAAATCACTTAGGAAGAAAGATACGAGGAAAAGTTAGGAACTTATTACTGAATGGTGCCCTTTGTTTTCACTTTATTGAACTGTGCATGCAAGTGACGTTGAGGCCACTTTGGGGCCACATTGGGGTCACACTGGGGTCACACTGGTGTCACACTGGGGCCACATTGGGGTCACATTGGTGCCACATTGGGTTTACATTGGGGTCACACTGGGGTCACATTGGGGCCACATTGGGGTCACACTGGGGCCACACTAGGGCCACATTGGGGCCACATTGGGGTCACACTGGGGCCACATTGGGCTCACATTGGGGCCACATTGGGGCCTGTTCACGTTTATACTGGAGTCTGATAAAGATCACATTTTACTTGCAGCGTAAACAGTCAGCTGGATTCTGAAAAAGTCCAATTTGGGCCACATTGTCCTGCAGTGTAAACGTAGTCAAAGTTACAGTGCCTAACTTATTTTTACACTTGTTAAAATGTTATTGGAAGCATTTCCTGTACTGTTAATTATTCATTCATTACAGTATTTCTGTATCAATTTTTACTGAAAAATTGGCTGCGTCCAGGTCAGGGGTGTCAAACGTAGGGCCCGCGCCATGGACCAGGACCGCAAACTGGTCTTATACGGCCCGTGAGAGGAGTTTGCTAAGTATAAAAGGAGCTGAAATCTTTGAATGAAAGTGCTGTTCTAAATGTGTCCACTGGAGGTCACCATAGCAATTATTTATATCCCCTGCACATGACTTCAGAGGGCGGTGGAGCTATGTAATAAAATAAAGGCAACTCTTCCGCGTTTGGACAAGACGCCCTTACGCTGCTTGTTAGTGATAGAATACAAAATTTACGTTGTCAAAGATGTTGTTGTGTGTGACATTTACGCACAAATAAATGCTTTTGATCATCTCTTTGCATTCATGTTGTACTTATGACTGGGGACACATTTTGTGATCGCACGTAAATATGCTGAAATAATATGTATACCCTTCTAACTTCATGTGTGATTCATGAAATGAGTCCACATTCACAACTTGTGTTGTAGATGATGCTACATATGTACACACATGATGTTGGTACATCAGTTGGAGAACATGAGTACATTACATTAATAACATCATGTCATTTGATTTTAATATTATTATTAGGGGTGTCAGAAAAAAACAATCGATTTTCAGATTATTCGCAATTCTTAATCGATTCAAAAATCGATTTTTATATTTTTTAAACTGTCCTGTCCAACCACTCAGACAACTCATCACGTTGATGTAGATGATCTATATCTGCTGTATGGATATAGATCAGTACTTTAGAAAAGTATAGTACTTTAGAAAAGAGAAGTGTTGGATACTTCTCTCGTTGTCGTATTTGTATTTTACTTTATTAAATGTTTGGGAAGCATTTTATTCAACAAAAAACAGTTTTTTTAATTAACATAAAAAAATATCAGCGCTGTTTATCTATTTTATGGGGCAATGTAGTCAATCATAGAACTGGCACCCAATGTCATTAAAAAAAGTATTGATTTTGAATCGGGAATCGATTCTGAATCAAATAGTTACCCCCTAGAATCGAATCGAATTGAGTGGTGCCCAAAGATTCACAGCCCTAATAAATATTTATTTAATCTTCTGATAGATTAAAAATGAACACCAAAGGGAGTATTTTACAACTCCTCTGACTGATGAACATTATTACATAATTTATTCAAAAAGTATCAATAATTACAACTAAAGATATAATACTAATAATTCGCGTTGTCCTGATACCAGTATTTTGGTACGGTACCAAAATGTATTTCGATACTTTACTAAATAAAGGGGACCACAAACAATTTAATTATTGTCTTTATTTAAACAAACAATCTTAGGGTACATTAAACATATGTTTCTTATTGCAATTTAGTCCTTAAAAAAAATTGTGAACATACTAGACAACTTGTCATTTAGTAGTAAGTAAACAAACAAAGACTCCTAATTAGTCTGCAGACATATGCAGTAACATATTGTGTCATTTATCATACTATTATCTTGTCAACATTATGAGGGACAAACTGTAAAAATTGATTATTAATCAACTTGTTTATTTACTGTTAATATCTGCTTATTTTCTGTTTAAACATGTTCTATCTACACTTCATTTAAAATCTAATAATCACTTATTCTTCTGTTGTTTGATACTTTATATTAGTTTTGGATGATACCACAAATTTAGGTATCGATTTGATACCAAGTAGTTACAGGAGTTACATTGGTCATATTCAAAGTCCTCATGTGTCCATTGACGTATTTTCTGAGTTTATAAACATAATATACATTTTTAAAAAACGAAATAAGATGTTGTGATGCCCAAAAATATTCATGTAATCATAGTAGTATCGACTAGATACGCTCCTGTACTTGGTATCATTTGTTTACATTTTGATGCCGGTGAGCTTACGGTGTGTAGTGAAGCATAATTAGCTATTCCTCGTCCTGCAGTGATAATGTTAGTTGAAAGAAACTTACTTTATTTGTTGCCATGGAGGTGAGGATTAGTGATTTAGAAGTAGCTAAAACACTGCAGACTGTGGATAAAGTTAAAGTTAAAAGTTAAAGTACCAATGATTGTCACACACACACTAGGTGTGGCGAAATTACTCATCACCCTTGATCACCCCCTGGGAGGTGAGGGGAGCAGTGGGCAACAGCGGTGGCCGCGCCCGGGAATCATTTTTGGTGATTTAACCCCCAATTCCAACCCTTGATGCTGAGTGCCAAGGAGGGAGGTAATGGGTCCCATTTGTATAGTCTTTGGTATGACTCGGCCGGGGTTTGAACTCCCAACCTACCGATCTCAGGGCGGACACTCTAACCACTAGGCCACTGAGTAGGTAAATGGATGGATGTTAGCTGCTAAATAGCTAGCCATGTCTTAAAGCATCTCTTCCTGAGGGCGTTTCAGTGTTATAACTTCACCTTTATCGTTAGTTTTTAGGCCAAAATGCATCCGCTCTCCCTTTTCTGTATACACGCTGTGTCTGCTTGTAAGTACTCTGTGTGTATGTGCCGCAGAACATGCTCGTCTCCTCGTAAACCAGCAATGACACGACGTGACGAAGACGGGGGAGGGGGATCGGTACTTTTTAGAGGCGGCATAGTACCGAATATGAATCATTAGTATCGTGGTACTATACTAATACCGGTATACCGTACACCCTTACTAGTAATTAAAAAACAAACATAATTTGTACATTTTCAGAATGTGCTTGGTGTCCCATAAACAGTTATTTTTAAGTTATCATGCCATGATTTGACCTCCAGATTGGATTTCACTTTAGAACCGATCCTTTGTGTTCTGCACAGATGTTTGTTGTACCATACCTGCGTGATGAGCTCCTGTAACGGTTTGGCTCCTAACTCCTGGATCTTGCTCTCGTTCATACAGGCCTGATAATATCTCTGCGCTTTTTCCTCAGCTTGACTCAGACCTTTCCTGGTTGTGTTCTCTGTTGAAGGAACAACCCAAAACCAAATAAGGACCAGCGAGAGTAGAAAGGTGTGGCGGAGCACGCTCACCTAACAACCGCTTCATGACCAGCATGTTGTGCTCCCACAGGTTGCTGAAGGGCCCCCAGCGGGACTTGCCCTCAGGGAGGGGGTTGTTCTTCATCCAGCCCCCGCAGGCAAAGTTGTAGAAGTCCTGGCAGGGGTCCACGGAGCGATCCAGGGCCGCTGTGACTGCGCTGGCCACCCTGATGCACGACTCCGTCAGACACATGCCGGGGTGAGCTGCGAAGCACATGTCAAATGTCCAATGTTCTCTGAGCAGGAGATGTTTGTGCACCACTCTGAATGTTGGGAAACTTTCAAAACTCAAATACATCTTAGACCATTATTTATGAACACATCTTAGAAAAAACATTTCTCCTCACAAATACCGTATTTTCCGGACCATAGGGCGCACCGGATTATAAGGCGTACTGCCGATGAATGGTCTATTTTTGATCATTTTTCATATATAAGGCGCCGGATTATTGGGTGCATTAAAGGAGTCATATTTATTTATTTTTTCTAAATTGAAAACACTTCCTTGTGGTCTACATAACATGTAATGGTGGTTCTTTGCTTAAAATGTTGCACAGATTATGTTTTATAGATCATCTTCAAGCCGCTTTCTGACCGTCGCTTCTGGATGCGCCGTTTTGTGGGCGGTCTTATTTACGTGGCTCACCTTCTGCAGTGTCTTCTCCCCGTCATCTATGTTGTAGCGGTGTAGCGTGCAAGGACGGGAGTGGAAGAAGTGTCAAAAGGTGGAGCTAACTGTTTTAATGACATTCAGACTCTACTTAAACAACAACACCGGAAATGTGTCCTGTGAAAAACCGTCGGACCGGAACTCTAATAACTAAAGTTCCTTGGGTGAATAATGCAAACTCACTACACCGGTATGTTTTAGCACTTTCATGTTTACTGTTTACTGACATATATAAGTAAGAACTTTACACTACTTTATATTAGCAACGGCAACAGTGGAGGATGAATAAAAATTATATATATTTATTAATATATATAGTAAGTACATAGAGCAACATCGCTCCCTTGTGTCTGTGCCGTCAACTCCTTCCAGCATACACAACAACGAAAACATTTTGATAGATTTTGGAGCGCGATGTGTAATGTTCTATATTTTCAATGGAACATATACAATGTTGGTGTTGTTTACTTGAGTCATATTGCCATCGTAGTGCTGTCTACATGTATCTGTTATGTTTGACTGCCATCTACTGGTCACACTTATCATTACACCATGTACCAAATAAAATAGTATCGAGGTTACTTTGTAAACACTTTTATTTTAAAAGTTCTTAAACCGGATCATTTTTGATCTGGTTTAAGAACAAAGAAGTCATTGTCTGACTTCTTTGCTTAATCCATTTCATAATGCAGGGGTCGGCAACCCGCGGCTCCGGAGCCGCATGCAGCTCTTTGATCACTCTGATGCGGTTCAGCTGCATACTCGCCGACCCCCCCAGTTTTCCCGGGTGGCTTACGGATTTCAGTGCCTCTCGCAGAAAACTCCCGGGATTAATATACTACGATTTTCACTCTTACAATAATGACAAGGGCGTGCCATGATGGTACAGTATTTAGCGCCCTCTACAATCTATATTAACAGCGTGCCAGCCCAGCCTCTTGTTGTATGCATCTTCTGCTTGCACACACAAGTGACAGCAACGCATACTTGGTCAACAGCCACACAGGTTACACTGACGGTGGCCATATAAAACAACTTTAACACTCTTACTAATAATGCGCCACACTTTGAACCAAAACCAAACAAGAATGACAAACACATTTCGGGAGAACATCTGCACCTTAACACAACATAAACACAACAGAACAAATACCCAGAATCCCATGCAGCCCTGACTCTTCCGGGCTACATTATACAACTCTGCTACCACCAAACCCCGCCCCCTCCCCAACCCTGCTCCCTCACACATCAACCCCCCTCCTCACCGTGCGTCGGTTGAGGTGGGCGGGGTTTGGTAGCGGGGGTGTATAATGTAACCCGGAAGAGTTAGGGCTGCATGGGATTCTGGGTATTTGTTCTTTTGTGTTTATGTTGTGTTACGGTGCAGATGTTCTCCCGAAATGTTTGTCATTCTTGTTTGGTGTGGGTTCACAGTGTGGCGCATTATTAGTAAGAGTGTTAAAGTTTTTTACACCGCCACCGTCAGTGTAGCCTGTGTGGTTGTTGACCAAGTATGCCTTGCTGTCACATATGAGGGTAAGCAGATGCCCCGTACAACGTGTGGCTGGTCCGGCACGTTGGTTGTAGTGGGCCCTAAATGCTGTACCATCACGGCACTTTCGAGAGAATAATGGTCCTGAGATTCGTAGTCCACCGGAAAAATCGGGAGGGATGACAATTATGACGCTGTCAAGCGCCATTCATATGAAACTCGCGGGCCGCACTAACATTACATTTTCATATTAAGGTGTGGGCCGCGTGTCTGAGACTCTTGGTTTATACATAGCACAAAGCAAAAAAATACTTTGTATGAAGTGTTATTTCATTTTAAATTTCAAAAGATTTTTGTGGCTCCCATTGTTTTCTTTAATTTGTGAAACTGGTCGAAATGGCTCTTTGAGTGGTAAAGGTTGCCGACCCCTGCCATAATGTAATTCAACATACTGGTATAATAAAAGTTTTAAGTGTTGTGCGTGCATACACATGTTTTAAGTTAGTTTTTCCTCTAAGGTTGTATTTTTTTTTGTTAAGAAGAATTGATTTAATAAATTGATATTCTCTATATCCAACACTATGTATTATTGTAACTCATCTTTAGTGAATGATGTGTACTTTTGTCATTGTTTCCCCATATTTCTGCTCAAGAACTCAGACATGCTAAGACTAGCATGCAGCAGAGACTGCTTGTATTGCACATGATATCGCACACAAGACACGCTGTGGAACTGCTTCTATTGCACATGACATCGCACACCAGTAAACACGCTGTGGGATGGTTTGTTTTACACATGATATCACACACAATAAACACGCTGTAGGACTGCTTGTATCGCACATTATATCACACACAAGTAAACACGCTGCAGGACTGCTTGTATAGCACATGATATCACACACAAGAAAACACGCTGTAGGACTGCTTGTATTGTACATTATATCACACACAAGTAAACACGCTGCAGGACTGCTTGTATAGCACATGATATCACACACAAGAAAACACGCTGTGGGACTGCTTGTATCGCACATGATACCACACACAGGTAAACACGCTGCGGGACTGCTTGTATCACACATGATATTATACACAAGTAAACACGCTGTGGGACTGCTTGTATCCCACATGACATCACACACAAGTAAACACGCTGCAGGACTGCTTGTATCACACATGATATCACACACAAGTAAACACGCTGCAGGACTGCTTGTATCACACATGATATCACACACAAGTAAACACTCTGCAGGACTGCTTGTATCACACATGATATCACACACAGGAGCCGGCATTCTCGTTGTCTCCCCTTCGACAAATGGACAACGTTTTTGGCTAAGTAGAATCACAGCTGACCTGGACATTCGAAAGTTCTCTTGCCATTTCTCTGACACAACACACTCGTTGGCAAACATATCCCACCAGGCTGCCGTTCTTCCAGGCCTTATCCAAAACTCAACATTGCTATGTTGCCGTCTGAGATGTATTGAATCCCAAATACTTTCCTTCTCTTAAGGTATTCATATGTAATTTCCACAAGCGTATGTACATGTAGAAGAAGGAGAAACACGGGCATGTCTGGATGACTCGCCTCCATCTTTCTAGTGGTTACCTCAGAGTTACGAAACCGGTTGTTATGAAGCTGGTTGTTGCGCGTTCTTTCTGACATCACTTCCTGTGTGGGTGCGGTCTTTCTGACGTCACTTCCTCTCTGTACTCAGTTTGTAAACGATCGATGAGTCCACACAAAGTCAAGAGCCGGAGATTCAATTACCCGTGTAAAAAATTATCCAAGATGGGTAACCTTAAACGATGGGTTAGTGTGGATGACACGGGGTTTAGGCTAAATAGTTATTTGTTTAAGGAGTTTTCCAGCTTAATGTAGACAGGGCCTGATTTTCCTCCATGACAATTGTGGCTCGCGCTGTGTCTGGCAGTCTTGACCCCACCTTGCTGACAACACAAGCAGCACTGTAGTTAGGGGATGGTGTATCAGTGGAGGAACAACTGACGGGGTTGTTGAGGTTATGAGACAGGAATGGTGTATCAGTGGAGGGACAACTGAAAAGGTTGTTGAGGTTGTGAGACAGGCATGGTGTATCAGTGGAGAGACAACTGAAGGGGTTGTTGAGGTTGTGAGACAGGAATGATGTATCAGTGGAGGGACAACTGAAGGGGTTGTTGAGGTTGTGAGACAGGAATGGTGCATCAGTGGAGGGACAACTGAAGGGGTTGCTGAGTTTGTGAGACAGGAATGGTGTATCAGTGGAGGGATAACTGAAGGGATTGTTGAGGTTGTGAGACAGGAATGGTGTATCAGTGGAGGGACAACTGAAGGGGGCTGTTGAGGTTGTGAGACAGGGATAGTGTATCAGTGGATAGACAACTGAAGGGGGTTGTTGAGGTTGTGAGATAGGGATGGTGCATTAGTGGAGAGACAACTGAAAGGGGTTGTTGAGGTTGTGAGACAGGAATGGTGTATTAGTGGAGAGACAAGGGCAGGGGGTTGTTGAAGTTGTGAGACAGGAATGGTGTATTAGTGGATAGACAACTGAAGGAGGTTGTTGAGGTTGTGAGACAGGGATGGAGTATTAGTGGAGAGACAACTGAAGAGGGTTGTTGAGGTTGTGTGACAGTAATGGTGTATTAGTGGAGGGACAACTGAAGGGGTTTGTTGAGGTTGTGAGACAGGAATGGTGTATTAGTGGAGAGACAACTGAAGGGGGTTGTTGAGGTTGTGAGACAGGGATGGAGTATTAGTGGAGAGACAACAGAAGGGGGTTGTAGAGGTTGTGAGACAGGGATGGAGTATTAGTGGAGAGACAACAGAAGGGGGTTGTAGAGGTTGTGAGACAGGGATGGAGTATTAGTGGAGAGACAACAGAAGGGGGTTGTTGAGGTTGTGGGACAGGGATGGAGTGTTAGTGGAGAGATAACTGAAGGGGGTTGTTGAGGTTGTGCGACAAGGATGGAGTATTAATGGAGAAACCACTGAAGGGGGTTGTTGAGGTTGTGAGACAGTAATGGTGTATCAGCGGAGAGACAACTGAAGGTGGTTGATGAGGTTGTGAGACAGGGATGGTGTACCAATGGAGAGACAACTGAAGGGGGTTGTTGAGGTTGTGAGACCGGAATGGTGTATCAGTGGAGAGACAACTGAAGGGGGTTGTTGAGGTTGTGAGACAGGGATGGTGTATTAGTGGAGAGACAACTGAAGGGGGTTGTTGAGGTTGTGATAAAGGGATGGTGTATTAGTGGAGAGACAACTGAAGGGGGTTGTTGAGGTTGTGAGACAGGGATGGTGTATTAGTGGAGAGACAACTGAAAGGGGTTGCTGAGGTTGTGATACAGGGATGGTGTATTAGTGGAGAGACAACTGAAGGGGGTTGTTGAGGTTGTGAGACAGGGATGGTGTATTAGTGGAGATACAACTGAAGGGGGTTGTTGAGGTTGTGATACATGGATGGTGTATTAGTGGAGAGACAACTGAAGGGGGTTGTTGAGGTTGTGAGACAGGAATGGAGACAAAGCACCCCGTGGAGGATTCACCCCTCTTCCTTAGATTCTGCCAAGGTGTGATGTGACACGCAGGCTGAATTGCAGGAAGTGTCACCACGCTTCCCCTGGCAACTCACAGGAAACCCACACGTGAGATGGCTCATCCACCGCCTTTATCTGGGCTGGCGGGAAGAGTTGAGATGTGTTCTCAGGAAGCAGAGCTGAAGGTGCGGCTGTGGTGTGTCGTCACACTTTGAAAAGTAATTTCCCACAAAATGACCATTTACAGCAGGGGTGTAAACACAAACAGGTCGTATCCGGCCCGCGAGAGGAGTTTGGTAGGTTTAAAAAGGAGTTTAAATTTTGGAATGAAAGTGCTGTTCTAAATGTGTCCACTGGAGGTCGCAAAATAAATTCTTTGTATCCCCTGCAGCAGGGTATGACTTCAGAGGGGGCGGAGCTATGTAATAAGATAGAGGCAACTCTTCTGTGTTTGGACAGGAGGTACTTACGCTGCTTGTTAGTGATAGAATACAAAATGTACGTTGTCAAAGATGTTGTTGCTCATGTAACCTGTGACATTTACGCACAAATAAATGCTTTTCATCGCCTTTACATTAATGTTGTACTTATGACAGGGGACACATTTTTTGGGCGCACATAAATATGCTGAAATAATATGTATCCCCTTCTAAATTCATATGTGATTCATGAAATAAGTCTACATTCACAAGTTTTGTTGTACAAACCCCGTTTCCATATGAGTTGGGAAATTGTGTTAGATGTAAATATAAACAGAATACAATGATTTGCAAATCATTTTCAACCCATATTCAGTTGAATATGCTACAAAGACAACATATTTGATGTTCAAACTGATAAACATTTTTTTTTTTGCAAATAATCATTAACTTTAGAATTTGATGCCAGCAACACGTGACAAAGAAGTTGGGAAAGGTGGCAATAACACTGATAAAGTTGAGGAATGCTCATCAAACACTTATTTGGAACATCGCACATTTGTGCAGGCTAATTGGGAACAGGTGGGTGCAATGATTGGGTATAAAAACAGCTTCCCAAAAAATGCTCAGTCTTTCACAAGAAAGGATGGGGCGAGGTACACCCCTTTGTCCACAACTGCGTGAGCAAATAGTCAAACAGTTTAAGAACAACGTTTCTCAAAGTGCAATTGCAAGAAATTTAGGGATTTCAACATCTACGGTCCATAATATCATCAAAAGGCTCAGAAAATCTGGAGAAATCACTCCAGGTAAGCGGCATGGCCGGAAACCAACATTGAATGACCGTGACCTTCGATCCCTCAGACGGCACTGTATCAAAAACCGACATCAATCTCTAAAGGATATCACCACATGGGCTCAGGAACACTTCAGAAAACCACTGTCACTAAATACAGTTCGTCGCTACATCTGTAAGTGCAAGTTAAAGCTCTACTATGCAAAGCGAAAGCCATTTATCAACAACATCCAGAAACGCCGCCGGCTTCCGAGATCATCTGAGATGGACTCATGCAAAGTGGAAAAGTGCTCTGTGGTCTGACGAGTCCCCATTTGAAAATGTTTTTGGAAATATTCGACATCGTGTCATCCGGACCAAAGGGGAAGCGAACCATTCAGACTGTTATCGACGCAAAATTGAAAAGCCAGCATCTGTGATATATGGGTGTCCATTAGTGCCCAAGGCATGGGTAACTTACACATCTGTGAAGGCACCATTAATGCTGAAAGGTACATACAGGTTTTGGAACAACATATGCTGCCATCTAAGCGCCGTCTTTTTCATGGACGCCCCTGCTTATTTCAGCAAGACAATGCCAAGCCACATTCAGCACGTGTTACAACAGCGTGGCTTCGTAAAAAAAAGAGTGCGGGTACTTTCCTGGCCCGCCTGCAGTCCTGACCTGTCTCCCATCGAAAATGTGTGGCGCATTATGAAGCGTAAAATACGACAGCGGAGACTCCGGACTGTTGAACGACTGAAGCTCTACATAAAACAAGAATGGGAAAGAATTCCACTTTCAAAGCTTCAACAATTAGTTTCCTCAGTTCCCAATCGTTTATTGAGTGTTGTTAAAAGAAAAGGTGATTTAACACAGTGGTGAACATGCCCTTTCCCAACTACTTTGGCATGTGTTGCAGCCATGAAATTCTAAGTTAATTATTATTTGTAAAAAAAAAAAAAATAAAGTTTATGAGTTTGAACATCAAATATCTTGTCTTTGTAGTGCATTCAATTGAATATGGGTTGAAAAGGATTTGCAAATCATTGTATTCCGTTTATATTTACATCTAACACAATTTCCCAACTCATATGGAAACAGGGTTTGTAGATGATGCTACATATGTACAGAATAAACAACATCAAATCAAATCAAATCAACTTTATTTATAAAGCATATTTAAAATTTACCACACGGGTAGCCAAAGTGCTGTACAATGAACAGGTTAAAAGATAAAACGAGTACCGAGCAAACACAACACAACACAAACAGAACACGATAAAAAATAAATAATTAAAATAGAATAGATAAAAAAAAACATAAAAACATAAAAACAGGTTCACAGCAGGTGTATTATGGGGCGCCATTGCAGGATGGATATCACTCAGTGTTAAAAGCCATGGAATAAAAGTATGTTTTTAAGAGAGATTTAAAAACAGGAAGAGAGGAGGCTTGTCTAACACTCAGGGGTAGGTCGTTCCAGAGCTTGGGAGCAGCAACGGCGAAAGCTCTGTCACCTCTAAGCTTCAGCCTTGTGTCAGGGACCGTCAACAGCAGCTGATTGGCTGATCTTAAGGATCGGGTGGGGCAGTAAGGCTGAAGGAGGTCGGAGAGATAGGTTGGCGCGAGGTTGTTTAGACATTTAAAAACAAATAAAAGGAGTTTAAAATTGATTCGGTAACGCACAGGGAGCCAGTGAAGGGACGCTAAAATAGACATAGAATAGGAATAGAATAGAATAGAATAGAAAGTACTTTATTGATCCCTGGGGGAAGTTCCCCACCATCAGTTGGGTAACATGAGTACACTACTGTCACACCGCGGTGAGGGATGTCTTGTCTTGGTTTTTTCTGTCTTGTGATGTGCATGTTTTAGTTTGAAAAGTAACTCTCCTCTCGTTTCAGGTCACTTGCCCTTCCTTTTGTGTCATCAGTCTGACGTCATCCCGATTCCCTGATTGTTTCCACCTGTTCCCTATTACCCTCATGTGTCTTATAAGCCCACTCCTTCCTTTGTTCTGTGCCAGATTGTTTCGTTTATTCGTGCTCTCTAGCATCCATGTTCCTGTCCATGCCTTGTCTTGCCTTGCCTCGTCTTGTGATTAAGTTCCTTGATCTTGAATCCCTTCGTTACTATTTTGAGTTTTTCCTTTCTTCCTCCTCAGCAGAGTGATTTTTTGTTATTTAGTATAATCAGCCGAAGTGGTGAGTTTCAGTTATTTTTCATTCTTTCCTCAAATTTTTGAGTGACTATTTTTGTTAATACTTTATTAGATTAGTTAGTGTAGAAATGTTCATAGATATTTGTTTCTTCCTCCAGTTGGAGCGTTTTCTGTTTATACCTTTTATAGCATATACGGCGCCAATTATAGTTCGTCTTTGCTTTTGTGTTTTCCTCCGTTCGGAGTGATTTTTGGTTGTTCCTATTTTTTTTGGAACCTTTTTGCCGATTAGTTTTTGATTAAAATAGATATTGTAGTCCTTGACTTTGGAGGTGAAAGGAAGCTGTCAAAATAAAAGCCTATCTAAATTCCCTACTCTGCATCTGAGTCCTATCCTTTTACCAAGCCTGACAGTACAATCTGGCCAGTATGGACCCAGCAGAGAAAGGGCAGTTTTCCGCGGCCATACAGGATCAGGAAGCCCGCCTCTCACGCCAAGAGGAGTTTCAGAAGGCGATGGCCGAACATATGGGTCGCCTTACCTCCCAGCTACAGGAGATGGTCTTGCGACTTCCTCAAGCCCCCGCATCGGCTCCCGTACCTGCTTCCCCACCACCTACGTCATTCGCCGGAGCCGGAAGTAAATTGGCACCCCCAGCTCACTACTCAGGTGAAACAGGACAATGCAAAGCTTTCATTATAGACTGCTCAATTCATTTTGAATTTACTCCTCACGCCTTTCCCATGGAGCGAGCGAAAATCGCTTTCATGATCTCCCATCTGACGGGTAGAGCCAAGGCATGGGCTTCCGCCGAGTGGGGCCGGAGCTCAGCTATCTGCAGCTCTCTCACAGACTTCCAGACTGCCCTTAAAATGACTTTTGATCCGGTCACAGACGACCGGGAGACAGCTCAGGAGCTAAGCAGGTTGAGGCAAGGTCGAGACTCTGTATGTGATTACGCCATCCGATTCCGCACGCTATCGGCGGAGAGCGGGTGGAACTCCGCGGCACTCTATGACACTTTTTTGAAGGGGCTGGCCGCACCTATTTAGGATTTACTAATTCCATTAGATTTACCTGCCGGGTTGGACGAGCTTATCGCGCTCGCCATCCGCACTGACAACAGGCTCACTCAACTCAGGCGACATCGGAGCGTAAGGACCACAACTACGGGAGGAGCGACACACTCTCAAACACAGTACAGACCGGCTTTCTACCCCGCTTCCCCCGCGCCGAGTCATCCCATTTCCCTGGAGGAAGGTGAGGATCCCATGCAGCTGGGGAGAGCGCGGCTGACGCAGGAGGAACGCCAGAGACGACAGCTTGAAGGGCGGTGTTTTTACTGCGGGGAGCCGGGCCACCTCGTCGCCACCTGTCCGGTTAAACGACCCATAGGAGTGAGTCAACTAACTGTTTCTACTCCCATTACGCGTACTCTCACTAAAATCAAGGTAAAACATCACACTGTCACAGACATTGGGGCACTTATTGACTCAGGGGCGGATGAGAGTTTAATGGACTGGGGTCTGGCTGCTAAATTAGGTGTCAAGTCTGAGCCATTATCTCGACCCATTAGAGCTAGAGCTCTTGATGGTAAGGAACTGTTTATTATTACCCACACCACAGAACCTATCCGCATATGCATAAAGGACCATGAAGAAAAAATTTGCTTGTATCTGTTCAAAACCTCATCGCACACTTTGATTTTGGGACAACCGTGGCTTTTTCGCCACAACCCCCAGATAGACTGGAGGTCAGGTGAAATTAAAACATGGGGAAAGGACTGTGTAAATGAGTGTTTCACCAGTGCTACACAAATTAAAAGTGTAGCGCAACTCAATTTGCTTTCTGCAAACCCCGCCACAGAATCGGAATACCCGGACCTGAATTCGGTGCCCCCATGTTACCATCAGCTACGAGAGGTATTTAGCAAGACTAAAGCCATGTCTCTTCCTCCACACCGCCCATATGACTGCGCCATTAACTTGATCCCAGGATCCACCATTCCCAAAGGTCGCCTGTACTCCGTTTCCGGTCCTGAGAGGGCGGCCATGAAGGAGTACCTCACAGACTCATTAAGAGCGGGACTGATCCGCCCCTCCTCATCACCAGCAGGTGCCGGATTCTTCTTCGTGGACAAAATAGATGGAACCCTGACACCCTGCATCGACTACAGCCCACTAAACGACATCACCATCAAGAACCGGTACCCCCTCCCTCTCATGAACTCTGTGTTTGACCAACTCCAGCAAGCCAAGGTATTTACTAAACTTGACCTTCGTAATGCCTATCATCTCATCCGCATAAGAGAGGGGGATGAGTGGAAGACTGGTTTTAACACTCCCAGTGGACACTATGAGTATTTAGTAATGCCATTTGGACTCACCAATGCTCCTGCTGTACTTCAAGCCATGATAAATGATGTGCTAAGAGACTTCCTAGACCATTTTGTATATGTGTACCTTGATGACATTTTAATTTATTCTACAGACATTGAGACTCATAAGGTCCACGTGACCAAGGTCCTTAAAAGGCTACTGGAGAACCAGCTATTTGTCAAAGCCGAAAAGAGTGAGTTTCATGCCAACACTATCTTCTTCTTGGGCTTTATCGTAGCTCCTGAAAGAGTTAAGATGGACCCGGCTAAAGTTAGCGCCGTAGCCGACTGGCCCACTCCTGATAGCCGGAAGAGGGTTCAACAGTTCTTGGGGTTTGCTAATTTTTATAGACGATTTATCAGAGATTTTAGCACAATAGCTGCCTCTCTCCATGCTCTCACTTCCACCCAGGTGCAGTTCCGCTGGTCTCCAGAGGCTGAAAGGGCGTTCCAGAACCTTAAGCATCGCTTCACTTCAGCTCCTATCCTCACCATGCCAGATCCCCAACGCCAGTTTGTGGTAGAGGTGGATGCCTCCAACGACGGAATCGGAGCCGTCCTCTCCCAACGCTCAGAGAAGGATGGTAAAATGCATCCCTGCGCCTTCCTGTCAAGACGCCTATCCAAAGCTGAGAGGAATTATGATGTCGGTAACCGTGAGTTGTTGGCGGTCAAAATCGCTCTGGAGGAGTGGAGGCACTGGCTAGAGGGCGCCGATTTCCCGTTCATTGTCTGGACTGATCATAAAAATCTTGAGTATATCAAAAGGGCTAAAAGACTCAATTCTCGCCAGGCCAGGTGGGCGCTCTTCTTTAACCGTTTCTCTTTTTCTCTCTCTTACAGGCCGGGGTGCCGAAACGTCAAGCCAGACGTCCTGTCTCGACTGTTTGACCCCGAGCCTGTTGCCAAGGAACCTGAAACTATCCTTCCACTTACCCGTGTGGTTGGAGTAGTCACCTGGCAAATAGAAGATGAGGTGAAGCAGGCAAATGGTGGAGTCCCGCCACCTAGTGGGTGCCCAGATAACCGCTTGTTTGTCCCGGTTGAGTTGCGCCCACAGGTGATCCACTGGGCTCACACCTCCCTGCTTTCATGCCACCCGGGAGTTCGGAGAACGATGTTCGCCATCTCTCGGCGGTTTTGGTGGCCAGCCATGGAGCCGGAGGTACGGGAGTACGTGGAAGCATGTTCGGTCTGCGCTCGGAACAAGACTTCCTCTGGATCCCGTATGGGCCTATTGCAGCCCCTACCCATTCCCTCCAGACCGTGGTCCGACATCTCAATGGACTTCGTCACGGGGCTCCCGGTCTCTCAAGGTAACACCACCGTCCTCACGGTGGTGGACCGTTTCACCAAGATGGTGAGATTCATTGCCTTGCCTAAACTGCCCTCCGCCAAGGAGACAGCAGAAATCATGATGAACAATGTTTTCAAAATTCACGGCTTCCCTAAAGACATTGTCTCCGACCGGGGGCCCCAGTTCGTATCACGGTTCTGGAAGGAGTTCTGCAGGCTCATCGGAGCTAAAGTCAGCCTGACCTCAGGTTATCACCCGGAGGCCAACGGCCAGACCGAACGCCTCAACCAACAACTGGAAAACTGCCTCCGGTGCCTGGTGTCCCAAAATCCCCCTACATGGAGCAAACACCTGGTCTGGGTCGAGTATGCTCACAATTCGTTACCTACATCTGCCACAGGGTTCTCGCCTTTCAAAAGTGCTTATGGTTTTCAACCTCCAGTCTTTCCAGACAATGAGCTGGAAGTGTTGGTCCCCTCTGCACATGCCATGGTCCGATGCTGCCGACGCATCTGGGCAGCAGCTCGTCAGGTGCTGGTTCAACAAGGGGACAGAGTGAAGAAGGCAGCGGATCGCAAGAGGCGACCCGCCCCGGCATATCGACCAGGGCAGAGAGTATGGCTCTCAGCAAAGGACATGCGGCTCAAAGTTCCCTCCAAGAAGCTAGCACCACGGTTCGTAGGTCCATACCCCATTACTAAAATCATCGGGCCCTCAGCAGTAAGACTCCGTCTGCCTCGGTCCCTGCGTGTACACCCGACCTTCCACGTCAGCCGAGTAAAACCTGTCAAAGAGAGCCCGCTGGTTCCGGCCACCACGTCCCCACCACCACCCGAGATGATTGAGGGTGGCCCTGTCTACAAGGTCAAGAAGTTGTTGGCAGTTCGCAGTCGGGGTCGGGGCAGACAGTACTTGGTAGACTGGGAGGGGTACGGACCGGAGGAGAGACAGTGGGTGCCTTCTCGATATATCATGGACTCCACCCTCATTGAAGACTTTCATAGGGACCATCCTGGACAATCTGGGCCGTCAGGAGTCGGCCCTAGAAGGGGGGGTACTGTCACACCGCGGTGAGGGATGTCTTGTCTTGGTTTTTTCTGTCTTGTGATGTGCATGTTTTAGTTTGAAAAGTAACTCTCCTCTCGTTTCAGGTCACTTGCCCTTCCTTTTGTGTCATCAGTCTGACGTCATCCCGATTCCCTGATTGTTTCCACCTGTTCCCTTTCACCCTCATGTGTCTTATAAGCCCACTCCTTCCTTTGTTCTGTGCCAGATTGTTTCGTTTATTCGTGCTCTCTAGCATCCATGTTCCTGTCCATGCCTTGTCTTGCCTTGCCTCGTCTTGTGATTAAGTTCCTTGATCTTGAATCCCTTTGTTACTATTTTGAGTTTTTCCTTTCTTCCTCCTCAGCAGAGTGATTTTTTGTTATTTAGTATAATCAGCCGAAGTGGTGAGTTTCAGTTATTTTTCATTCTTTCCTCAAATTTTTGAGTGACTATTTTTGTTAATACTTTATTAGATTAGTTAGTGTAGAAATTTTCATAGATATTTGTTTCTTCCTCCAGTTGGAGCGTTTTCTGTTTATACCTTTTATAGCATATACGGCGCCAATTATAGTTCGTCTTTGCTTTTGTGTTTTCCTCCGTTCGGTGTGATTTTTGGTTGTTCCTATTTTTTTTGGAACCTTTTTACCGATTAGTTTTTGATTAAAATAGATATTGTAATCCTTGACTTTGGAGGTGAAAGGAAGCTGTCAAAATAAAAGCCTATCTAAATTCCCTACTCTGCATCTGAGTCCTATCCTTTTACCAAGCCTGACAACTACATTAATAACATCCTGTCATTTAAATTGAATATTATTATTCATTTCATCTTCTGATAGACTTGAAATTAACACCAATGGGCGCATTTTAAAACTTTGCAAGAATCTATTGCACCTATTTGACTGATGAACATTAGAAAGTATATATGACGACAAATAAAGAGAAAATACTATTAACTGGAACATGTAAGTGTAAACAAAAACATTTTCAGAAAGGTTTATTTTTAAACAAAGAAAACCATCTGAAGTTATCTTTACTTCTAAGTTATCATGCCATGATCTTCCTCCATGAGGCCCCTGAACTAAAATTACTTTGACACCCCTGATCTAGAGCTCACATGGCACTTAATGCATGGTCATCTTGGCCCAGGAAGAACACAAACAAAAACACAATTTTTTAAATAATCTTTAGGGATATGTATGAAGGCGTACGGTCTGGATTGTCCTGTACACTTTATATGGACTGCTATTTTTATTGTTGTCAAAAAGTTAACACAGCTTTTAAAAACTTAAAAATAAATATTTAAGATGTTCCAAAGTTGTAATTCAATACAGTGGGACCTCCACTTACGAACCCCTCATTGTACAAACTTTTTGATTTACAAACTGCAAACCTATTAAAAATATGCTTTGTTCTACAATTCTTGTCTCAATGTACGAGTGTTCCATCCACCCATTTTGTGCCCGGCAGCATATCCATTTATTTTTTACTGCTTTTTATGCAGGTTTTTTTTTTAGCCATTTTACAAGTTTTGCTAGCTCAATTTGATTTCAAAGAATGCAATGTGATGTGTGGTCAGGAAGTATCCACAGTGTTGTCAACATTGTACCCCGCCTCGCCCTCCCTTTGGCTGAAGACCGAGAAGAATAACTCACAAGGTGAAGTGGATTTTATGTTTCATTCCTAATCATTGTAGCGACCTGGATGTTAAAGTTACTGTAAGTAGTTTTGTGATTTCAAAGTGTGATGCACCACACAGCGAGTGACAGTGTGTGTGCCTGTGCAGAGCAGCTGCATAGGAAGAGGCAATAACTAAATATTCACATTTATGTAGTTTCTAATGGGGAAATTGTCTTCAATGTTAGACAGGCCTCCTCTCTTCCTGCTTTTAAATAGTTTTTAAAAACACACTATTATTCCATGGCCTTTAACACTATGTGATCTCCATCCTGCTATGGCGTCCCATAATGCACCTGTTGTGAACCTGTTTCTATGTTTTAATTATTTATTTTTTATCGAGCTCTGTTTGTGTTGTGTTGTGTTTGCTCGTTTTTCTTGTGTTATCTTTTAACCTGCCTATTGTACAGCACTTTGGCTACATACTAAATTTTAAATGTGCTTTATAAATAAAGTTGATTTGATTTGATTTGATTCAATATACAAACTTTTCTATTGACGAACCCTATTCAAGAACCAATTAAGTTTGTAAACCGAGATTCCTCTGAAATTACATTTAAATACCTGTTATGACGGTGCCAGTTTTGATTTGGTCGCCTTAAAACAGGGGTGTCAAACTCATTTTCATTGAGGGCCACATTGCAGTTATGGCTGCCCTCGGGGGGCCCCGGTTAACAGTAGATAATTTATGAATATAAATGTATAAGGGTATTGCCTTATATTACATAATTGCAAAGGCATTTTATTATTAAATATATTTTCTATGTACATTGTGAAAATAAAAGTGTACATTTTTACAGTTAATACCTGACAGCTCAGTTGCCAGAATTTTAGTGTAAAATCTATGTTGGTATGTACAGTGTAATATTGTAAATGGAAAAAAATTTTTACATAAGAATTCTTGTGATTGAGCTGCCAGTTTTTTTAAATGTAAAATCTATTTTTAGGTGTATTACTGTAAATGGAAAAACGATACCACAGTTTTTTTATGGTAAAATTCTTGCGACTTTTTTTTACCATAAAATCTATTATTTTTACAGTGTAGAAATGGATGGATAACTTGCTTTGAAATCATAAGTCAAGCAGATATTTAAGTATTTATTTTATTGTAACAAAAGACGTTTGAATGGATGCTCACATAATTATTGCATTATTTGATATTTTAACTTTAAAATATATTTAATTGCATGCAGTACATGTATTTTTTTCTGTCAAAATAGAAAGAATTAATACTCTTAGTAAGAAATATAAAGTACTTTATTGACGCATATTAGGGCC
This sequence comes from Nerophis lumbriciformis, assembly GCF_033978685.3. NCBI lineage: Eukaryota > Metazoa > Chordata > Actinopteri > Syngnathiformes > Syngnathidae > Nerophis > Nerophis lumbriciformis. The sequence continues at coordinate 42,987,131 of NC_084550.2, read as the reverse complement.
AAAAAAAATGATGTGGCGGGTCAGATTTGGCCCCGGGGCCTTGAGTTTGACACCTTTGCCTTAGAAGGTTGCCATGACAGCAAAGTTACCCAAAACAGCAACAACGACAAAAATCAGTTTAAGCAGATTCATAAAGTAAAGATGCGTTAGAAAGTTAAATGGAAATTAGTAACGGAAGTCATCAAAATTACATCTTTGCATCCTTAAGTTTAACATCGATAGTCCAGTACTACAAGCAGTCCAGTACTCACTTTGCCGGTAGAAGACGGCGGTCGTGATGAGCGATACGAACAGGCCCACAGAAAGGACACACACTAAAACCAGGAGCCTCCTCTCCCGCGGCGTTCTCTCAGGCCAACAAGGGAGGCCACGCTCCTGCAGAAGATTCACCTGCACACACATACACACCTTCTTGTTAAGTGCAAAACAACTTATTTTCTACTCATTACAAACACACATTGTGACTGACAAAAGCACACTACCAGGATAATGCAAAGAGTAATTAGAGAAGCTATAGTGCTGCAGTGCCCTTCTTTTTAGCACTTTCAACCGGAAGTACAAGAGCCGTTCCGTCCATAGCGTTTCTACTCTTATGGATTCTTCATTCATCACTCCAAGAAACGTTTGTAAGTTTAACAATATAACTAAAACTGTTTACACATACTAAACCGTTCAATGTGTGACGTCTGTAGGAAGTAGTAGTGTTACCTCTAGTGTTTTCATGCATATCTGTACGTAATGTAATCAAACAAGCTCCGTTAGCATTAGCTAACATGCTAACACATTTCACAACATATATAGATTATAGTCCGGTGCGGCTAATATATGGAAACATATATACCTTTACAAAAATTTAGTGGGTGCGTTTGGAAACAATTAAGGTATGTAAATAAACATTTACAGAATATTTCTGTGTAAATAACTCATTTCACAACATATATGGATTATAGTCCGGTGCGGCTAATATATGGAAACATATATATTTTTACTAAAATTGAGTGGGTGCGGCATACACACAAGTGTGCTCCATAGTACGAAAATTACTGTAACTAATGTACCGACAAAGAGGATTACATACCAATACGTAGCGTAAAAATGGCTACTCAAAAATTCGGTATTGTTTTGTAAAAACATGAAGACCAACTGGGAACCAGTAAGAATTGTAAGCATATGGTTCAAATGAGCAAAATCTGCCTTCCCTGTCAAAGTTGGGTCACTTTGTTTTCCACACGACGATTCCACTGTCACAGATTTCTTTCTCACCTTGATACACCCGCTGTGGAGACCAACATTGCATGATTCAGACTTATGTGCCTAAAACTATTCCGCTCGCTAAACTATCAAATAAGAAGATCTTAAGTTAAAGTGGCCCACATTTCTGGCCTGGACTTTAACTGGTAGAAGAAGAGCACATCCCTTTTGTATTCCATCAGCTGCTTTTATTTCCCTAAAAAAATCACAGCAGCGTCCAGGCTGCTCAGTACAAGGTAGCTAAGGCAATAATGATATTAAAAGAAAGATGGTACTATACAAGGTGAGGCTGTGGGGCGTTATACTGGAAAATGGAACATATATCGGCCTGGATGATATTTAATTTTATCCATTCATTAAAGTTTTTGTTGCGGGTGATTTAAAGAATTAAAAATTCTAGTTGTTTTCCCTCTTGCAAAGGGCATATCCTTTGCTCCTTCCTCCCCCTCGTGTCACACACAGGAACATCATGGTGACGACGAGAGTGCAAAGTTTGTTCCCGAGAAAGGAAGATGGTCGTCAGTGGTTTGCAGCAGCAGACAAGTGAGTTTGTGAAAAGACATTTTTAAATGTCACCTGTGCAAAAACATTGTTTCCTATGAAGAAAAGTGCTGTACAAACTGTTCTATTTAACTATTCGTTAAACAGCCAATCAAGTTTGTAAAGCCATACTAATAACATAGAAAATGGTACCATATTCTGGACTATAAGATGCTACTTTTTTCCTACACTTTGAATCCTGCGGCTTATAAAATGGTGCGGCTAATTTATGGATTTTTGTTTGCTGACGGCTATGAAGCAAAAAGCTTTCATTAAACACATGCAAAGACACTTTAATCGTGTATTATTGTTTGTGCTATGGCGTCATCTTTTGGAGGAGTTTGCTCACTGCAGGTGCTACTGGATCAGGGGTGTCAAACTCATTTTAGTTTTATTGAGTTTGTTTAGCTGACTGGAGAAGTAGCTCCCGCACCATGACGATGACTTCTGTTTTGTTGGATCAGCTGTTAACAATTAAGGTATGTAAATAAACATTTACAGAATATTTCTGTGTATGTAACATTTCACAACGTATATATCTGCGGCTTATAGGCCTGTGAGGCTCAATATTTTTCTTCTGAAATTGAGTGGGAGTGGCTATTGGTGCGCTCTATAGTCCGGAAAATAGGGTAATTCCACCTATCTTGTATAAAACAGTGGTTGAATGATACAATTTCCGATTCTGGGGTTGTAGGAGTAGTTCCACCATGACACAATATATGTTGTTTAACACATGTTCAGTTTCAGGCTACTGTTTGAAGTATGTGTGATATTGGGAGTGGAAGGACTGGACTCTATCAGGGTGTGGCAACGCTTCCATCCTGAATCAAAAGACAACAGGAGTAAATCAATTCAAGTGAAAGTATCATGAATTGATTAACGTGGACCCCGACTTAAACAAGTTGAAAAACGTATTCGTGTGTTACCATTTAGTGGTCAATTGTACGGAATATGTACTGTACAATCTACTAATAAAAGTTTGAATCGATCAATCAATCAATTGTTGGTGCGACATATACTCCGGAGCAATTTATGTGTGAAATTATTAACACATTACCGTAAAATATCAAATAATATTATTTATCTCATTCGCGTAAGAGACGAAGCAAATGGCAGCAATCGTCACACACACGTCAGCAGTCGTCGCTCACACGTCAACCAATAAGAATTCGGCGGGGGAGGCTCATGGCAGAAGTGCATTGTGGGTCCTGGAATGCTAACTGTTATATGCTATATGCTATTGCCGTTGCTATTAAAATGGATCACATCAACATTGGCGGTAACTTATAAAAACTGAGAAGGACTGAACAAAAATGGCACCAAAAAGGAAATCATATACTGCAGATTACAAACTGGACGTAGTGAAATATGCAGCAGAGAACGGCAATCGAGCAGCAGAAAGAAAGGACATACCAGAGGCGACACCGGAGAAGAAGATTTCATCGGATTTAGCGATCGGGAGTGACAGATTGTTTGGTAAACGTATAGCATGATCTATATGTTATAGTTATTTGAATGACTCTTGCCATGATGTGTTGCGTTAACATACCAGGCACGTTCTCAGTTGGTTATTTGTGCGTCATATGGCGTACACTTATTCAGCCTGTTGTTCACTATTCTTTATTTATTTTAAATTGCCTTTCAAATGTCTATTCTTGGTGTTGGGTTTTATCAAATAAATTTCCCCCAAAAATGCGACTTATACTCCAGTGCGACGTATGTATGTTTTTTTCCTTCTTTATTGTACATTTTCGGCCGGTGCGACATATACTCCGGAGCGACTTATAGTCCGAAAAATACGGTACTGTCCTTTCATCATGACGCAGTAAATTCATTGAACAACGGGGGAACAATTATTAGTTTGTTTGTTCTTTAGATACCAGGTTCCTTCCTGGTTCATGAAGAATGACTGGATTGTAGCCTCCACACACTGAGAAGTTTCTTCAAGACAAGTCTGCACCAAGATGAAGTTTTCTCTTCCTTGACATGTGCCAGCCCTCGATGAAGTTTTCTCAGATTGGCTATAAAATACGAATAATATGCTATTGGCCTGTCGAATGAAGGATGTTGTTGAAGAGAAGGTGAGTGAAATAACTGACTATGTGATGCACAGTCATGAAGATTTAAGGCTTTTACACCTTTTTGCTTCCTCCCTTATATCATTATAGTACTTGTCCAGCTGCAGTTATATCATTATAGTATTTGTCCAGCTGCAGTTATATCATTATAGTACTTGTCCAGCTGCAGTTATATCATTATAGTACTTGCCCAGCTGCGGTTAAATCATTATAATACTTGTCCAGCTGCAGTTATATCATTATAGTACTTGTCCAGCTGTGGTTATTTTATAGTACTTGTCCAGCTGCGGTTATATCATTATAGTAGTACTGGTCCAGCTGCGGTTATATCATTATAGTACTTGTCCATCTGCAGTTATATCATTATAGTACTTGTCCATCTGCAGTTATATCATTATAGTATTTGTCCAGCTGCAGTTATATCATTGTAGTACTTGTCCAGCTGCAGTTATATCATTATAGTACTTGTCCTGCTGTGGTTATTTTATAGTACTTGTCCAGCTGCGGTTATATCATTATAGTAGGACTAGTCCAGCTGCGGTTATATCATTATAGTACTTGTCCATCTGCAGTTATATCATTATAGTACTTGTCCAGCTACAGTTATATCATTATAGTATTTGTACAGCTGCAGTTATATCATTATAGTACTTGTCCAGCTGCAGTTACAGTATATCATTATAGTACAGTGTTTCCCCCCCAAAAATTGTTAGTTAAAGTGGTGTCTCTCCGGCGGACAGACCAGGGAAGGTGGTGGGTAGGTGTAAGGATCGGTGTAACTCGGCCTGTCGCCATCACGTCGCTGCCTCCACAGCCTGCGGGGCAATAGACTATAGACTGCGGTGAAGTAGGCTGGCTTCGTCGTGTGAAGAAGCCTAACATTTTTGGTTGTGTTTTTCGCTCCATTTGCTGAATGGCGATATACGATATATATCTCGATATTTCTTTCCGTAAAGTAAAAACAAAACAGTCCTACTTACCTGAGATACTAAGTATGTCCTTATTATGACTTTGTAAGTCAATATTTTGTCTTAGTAATTTACTAAGTCAAAATAATGACAAAATAATGACTTACTAAGTCAAATTAATGACTTACTGTAAGTAAGTGTTTGCAATAAGAGTTAAAAGTGGGGCCACATGCTGACATATGTTCAACTCATGCTTAATTTATTACAGCATTTGGGAAGCCTGTAGTTGATTTTTATTATGTAAATGTTATATTTTTATCAACATGTGATAGCAGGGACCCTGTCATTCAAAACTAGGCTCCTACATTACTAATGATTAATGTAACTATAGCTGAAAAAATAGTACAATAGCAATAGGAGAGACTATTCATCCCTGAACACCATGGAGTTCATGTAGGCTTTATGATGCAGTTACATTATTATATTAACTATCAGAGACAGAAACTCTTCATTTAACATTGTGTCCTTTTTTGCTGCTTCAACACAGCTCAATCAACACAGAAAAAGGTAAAGTGAAATAACTTAATTGTTAACTGTAGGTCAATAATGCTTGTCTTTCTCTCAGACAGACAGGGCTGCTGTCCGTAACAGACACACACACGCACGCACACACACTGCAAAATTAGCTAACGTTACGCTAAAAGCTAATTAGCCTTCACCTCAAGGACTACGAGCGAGCTGAGCTGCCGCTTATGTTTCTAGAACGTCAACGGGCTCATAGTGATGTTACTAGTAGTTGACTGGGGGGTGTTTATTATAATTTGGGGCGAGTCCGCTGCCTTTTGCTTACCTGCTAAACACCTATCTGCTCACCCCACAGTCTCTCCTCTCTGACTGCCTGTGCCGTGAGCACTGACTCCATGCGCTCTGAATACGCACTGCTGATTGGCTGTTACATGCGCTCTGAATACGCACTGCTGATTGGCTGTTACCACTCCGCGTGTAACCAATCAGATGGTTCTGTGGGTGGGACAATGCTGGGTGCTGCAGAGACGTACTAACAGAGGCAGAGGCAGAACTAAGCGGAGCAGCTTGTTAAGACTTTAGTTTAGGCGGTGGCTCTTTGTTGTTAAGGCGGGCGCCTTAACAACAAAGCGCTGCGGGAAACCCTGTAGTACTTGTCCAGCTGCAGTTATATCATTATAGTACTTGTCCAGCTGCGGTTATATCATTATAGTACTTGTCCAGCTGCAGTTATATCAATATAGTACTTGTCCAGCTGTGGTTATATCATTATAGTACTTGTCCAGCTGCAGTTATATCAATATAGTACTTGTCCAGCTGCGGTTATATCATTATAGTAATTGTCCAGCTGAGGACATAACATCATAGTACTTGTCCAGCTGCGGATATCATTATAGTAATTGTCCAGCTGCGGTTATATCATTATAGTAATTGTCTAGCTGCAGTTATATTATAGTACTTGCCCAGCTGCAGTTATGTCATTATAGTACTTGTCCAGCTGCAGTTATGTCATTATAGTACTTGTCCAGCTGCAGTTGTATCATTATAGTACTTGTCTAGCTGTGGTTATATCATTATAGTACTTGTCCAGCTGCAGTTAAATCGTTATAGTACTTGTCCAGCTGCGGTTATATCATTATAGCACTTGTCCAGCTGCGGTTATATTATAGTACTTGTCCAGCTGTGGTTATATCATTATAGTACTTGTCCAGCTGTGGTTATATCAGTATAGTACTTGTCCAGCTGCAGTTATATCATTATAGTACTTGTCCAGCTGTGGTTATATCATTATAGTACTTGTCCAGCTGCAGTTGTATCATTATAGTACTTGTCCAGCTGTGGTTATTTTATAGTACTGGTCCAGCTGCGGTTATATCATTATAGTACTTGTCCAGCTGCAGTTTTATCATTATAGTACTTGTCCAGCTGTGGTTATTTTATAGTACTGGTCCAGCTGCGGTTATATCATTATAGTACTTGTCCAGCTGCAGTTATATCATTATAGTATTTGTCCAGCTGAGGTTATATCATTATAGTACTTGTCCAGCTGCGGTTATTTCATTATAGTACTTGTCCAGCTGGGGTTATTTCATTATAGTACTTGTCCAGCTGTGGTTATATCATTATAGTACTTGTCTAGCTGCGGTTATATCATTATAGTACCGGTAAATCAATCAACTTTCAACCACAAGTTAACTTGAAACATGTGTTTAGCAGCTGGCCTTCAGGCATGTGTACCTTTGAAAGACTTTGGCAATAACAATAATGATTTGCTACTTCCATCAGAGGTGGTCCCACTCTTATCATCAACCTTATGAACAACTGATGCT
>NC_084550.2:42670000-42675000 GCF_033978685.3 Nerophis lumbriciformis | reverse complement strand
GAACCTCTGTCTACCACCCTTAGACAGATGGCCTTGTGGAGAGGTTCAACCAGACACTTAAGAAAATGCTGAAGAAGCTGACCAAAGTCGACGAGAAAGACTGGGACCAACTCATCACGTGTGTGCTCTTTACCATTAGAGAGGTACCACAGGCCTCCTCGGGGTTCTCTCCCTTTGAACTCCTCTATGAGCGCAACCCCCGAGGGCTCCTGGACCTGGCCATAGAAGCTTGGGAGAGCCAACCCTGCCCCCACCGCAGTGTTAGTGAACATGTAGGAAAGGGCGAAGAAGATATGGCCACTTGTTCGCGAACACATGGAAAAGGCCCAGGCATCCCAGGCGCACCGCACATCTACATTAAAGGCGCCCGCCTCCGGGAGTTCCAAGCCGGGGAATAGGTTTTGGTTCTCATACCCACAACCGAGTGCAAATTCCTGGTAAAGTGGCAGGGGCCATATGAAGTAGTTGAGAAAGTGGGGCCCGTCAACTACTGGGTGAGTCAGCTGGGCCGGCGTAAAGGCTTGCGGATTTACCATGTGAATGTCCTAAGGAAGTAGTATGCAGTCGACCCTGTGCCAAACCCAGCCCTATTAACCCATGTTTCTCCCCAGAAGCCACCCGTCCAAATAGGCAAAGACCTTGGCCCAGACCAGGTACAGGACATCAAGGAGCTCCTAGGATGGAGCCGAGATGTTTTCTCTGAATTCCCTGGACACACCACTGTCATTGAACATGACATCAAAACCCCACCAGGACGAGTAGTGAGACAACGACCCTACCGAATCCCTGAGGCCCGAAGAGACGCGATCCGTGAGGAGGTGAAAAACATGCTCAAACTATGGGTGATCAAGGAGTCTTACAGTCCGTGGTCCAGCCCTATCGTAATCGTCTCGAAGCCAGATGGGTCTCTACGCTTCTGCAACAATTTCCGTAAGATGAATGAACTTTCCACCATGATGCCTACCCCATGCCCTGAGTCGACGAGCTAGTTGATCGCCTGGGCCCTTCCAGGTTTGTCAGCACCCTGGACCTGACAAAAGGGTACTGGTAGGTACCGCTGACAGAGAGGGTGAAGGCCAAGACCTCTTTCACCACACCAGATGGCCTCTTCCAATATCAGGTACTACCATTCGGGGTTCACGGTGCCCCAGCCACGTTCCAGTGCCAGATGGACCGGGTCCCCCGCTCTCACCGCTCGTATGCTGCAGCCTACCTGGATGACATCATAATCCACAGTGTCACCTGGACGCAGCACTTGGAGCACCTTGAGGCCGTCCTGGGGGCTTTGTGACGAGTGGGACTCAAGGCGAATCCCAAGAAGTATCGTCTGGGCTGGACCAAAACAGGCTATATCGGCTACACCATTGGGAGAGGGTGTGTCAAGCCCCAGACCTGAAAGGTCGAAAAAATTCAGAGTTAGGCCCGGCCTGCGACAAAGAAACAGCTAAAATTGTTCTTAGGCCTGATAGCTTACTACTAGAAATTCATCGAGAATTTTGCAACTATTGCAGCCCCTCTGTATGAGCTGACTCGCCAGACGGGGCCTCACCATATAAAATGGACCAGCGATTCGGAGGCAGTGTTCCAGACCCTGAAGCAGGCCCTATACGTGGAGCCTGTCCTGGTGACTCCTGACTTCACACGGCCTTTCACTCTCCACACTGATGCCTCCGATACCGGGTTTGGCGCGATACTGGCTCAGACCATAGATGGTGATGAGCACCCGGTAACGTTCATCAAAAGGAAGTTCTTAAAGCACGAAATAAATTACTTGACGGTGGAAAAGGAATACTTGGCCGTGAAGTGGGCCATACACCACTTGCCTGTGGGGCAGGAAATTCACCCTGGTCACCGACCATGCGCCCCTCAAGTGGATGGCAACAAACAAGGATCGCATTGACAGCGTCACCAGGTGGTTCGTGGAACTCCAGGACTACAAGTTCAAAGTCGAGCACCGCCCGAGGAAAGAAACGCGGCATGCCGATGCCATGTCCCGCCTACACGAGCAAGAGGATCTCGAAGCTCCTGGCCCGGGCAAGGAGCTTAGGGGGGAATATGTGGAGTCTCGGCTAGAAACCCCCGATCAGGTAAGAGTTCCCACAGGGCCAGCAGCCACAGTGACGGCAGAGCTCAACACAGCAGGAGGAGGCGGAACCTGGGCAGTGTCATTGAGTGGAGGTATGTCCCAAATTTCCTCCTCAATCAATCAATCAATCAATGTTTATTTATATAGCCCTAAATCACAAGTGTCTCAAAAGGCTGCACAAGCCACAACGACATCCTCGGTACAAAGCCCACATAAGGGCAAGGAAAAACTCACCCTAGTGGGACGTCGATGTGAATGACTATGAGAAACCTTGGAGAGGACCGCATATGTGGGTAACCCCCCCCCCCCCCCCCCTTCCCCTCTAGGGGAGACCGAAAGCAATGGATGTCGAGTGGGTCTGACATAATATTGTGAGAGTCCAGTCCATAGTGGATCCAACATAATAGTAAGAGTCCAGTCCATAGTGGGGCCAGCAGGACACCATCCCGAGCGGAGACGGGTCAGCAGCGCAGAGATGTTCCCAGCCGATGCACAGGCGAGCGGTCCATCCCGGGTCCCGACTCTGGACAGCCAGCACTTCATCCATGGCCACCGGACCTGTGCCCCCCCCCCTCCACAAGGAAGAGGGGAGCAGAGGAGAAAAGAAAAGAAACGGCAGATCAACTGGTCTAACAGGGGGTCTATTTAAAGGCTAGAGTATACAAATGAGTTTTAAGATGGGACTAAATGCTTCTACTGAGGTAGCATCTCTAATTGTTACCGGGAGGGCATTCCATAGTACTGGAGCCCGAATAGAAAACGCTCTATAGCCCGCAGACTTTTTTTGGGCTCTGGGAATCACTAATAAGCCAGAGTTCTTTGAACGCAGATTTCTTGCCGGGACATATGGTACAATGCAATCGACAAGATAGGACGGAGCTAGACCGTGTAGTATTTTATACGTAAGTAGTAAAACCTTAAAGTCACATCTTAAGTGCACAGTAAGCCAGTGCAGGTGAGCCAGTATAGGCGTAATATGATCAAACTTTCTTGTTCTTGTCAAAAGTCTAGCAGCCGCATTTTGTACCAATTGTAGTCTTTTAATGCTAGACATAGGGAGACCCGAAAATAATACGTTACAGTAGTCGAGACGAGACGTAACGAACGCATGAATAATGATCTCAGCGTCGCTAGTGGATAAAATAGAACGAATTTTAGCGATATTACGGAGATGAAAGAAGGCCGTTTTAGTAACACTCTTAATGTGTGATTCAAACGAGAGAGTTGGGTCGAAGATAATACCCAGATTCTTTACTGATTCGCCTTGTGTAATTGTTTGGTTGTCAAATGTTAAGGTGGTATTATTAAGTAAATGTCGGTGTTTAGCAGGACCGATAATCAGCATTTCCGTTTTCTTGGCGTTGAGTTGCAAGAAGTTAGCGGACATCCATTGTTTAATTTCATTAAGACACGCCTCCAGCTGACTACAATCCGGCGTGTTGGTCAGCTTTAGGGGCATGTAGAGTTGGGTGTCATCAGCATAACAATGAAAGCTAACACCGTATTTGCGTATGATGTCGCCTAGCGGCAGCATGTAAATACTAAAGAGTGCAGGGCCAAGAACCGAACCCTGAGGAACTCCGCACATTACCTTAACATATAGTCCGAGGTCACATTATTATGGGAGACACATTGCATCCTGTCAGTAAGATAAGAGTTAAACCACGACAAAGCTAAGTCTGACATACCAATACGTGTTTTGATACGCTCTAATAAAATATTATGATCGACGGTATCGAAAGCAGCGCTAAGATCAAGAAGCAGCAACATAGATGACGCATCAGAATCCATCGTTAGCAGTAGATCATTAGTCATTTTTGCGAGGGCTGTCTCCGTAGAGTGATTTGCCCTGAAACCGGATTGAAAAGGTTCACAGAGATTGTTAGACACTAAGTGTTCATTTAGCTGCTGTGCGACAATTTTTTCGAGGATTTTCGAAATAAAGGGAAGGTGGGACACCGGTCGGTAGTTTACCATGAGGTCAGGATCAAGGTTAGGTCTTTTGAGCAGAGGATGAATAACCGATTTCTTGAATGCTAGGGGAACAGTACCAGAGGAAAGTGATAAGTTTATAATATTTAGCACTGATGGACCTAATAATACAAAAAGCTCCTTGTTAAGTTTCCCAGGAAGTGGGTCAAGTAAACATGTTGTTTGTTTTATCCCACTTACACGCCGTAATAGTTCCTCTAATGTTATTTCATCAAAAAGAGAGAGACTATTTTGTATTGCAGTATCCGTCGTAGATACAGTTGTATCTGTGTTAATAGAACCCAGTTGTAGCTGGGATGCGTTGTCTTTAATCTCCTTTCTAATGAGTTCAATTTTCTTATTAAAGAAATTCATAAAGTCATCTGCCGAGTGGGTGGAGCTATTGGGAGGAGTCCCTTGTTGGGTTAGCGATGCTACTGTACTAAACAAAAATTTAGGGTCGTTTTTGTTGAGAAGGATGAGATTTGAGTAATATTTAGCTTTAGCTAAGGTAAGCATGCGTTTATACGATATTAAACTATCACTCCATGCTTGATGGAAAACCTCAAGCTTGGTCGCGCGTCATTTGCATTCCAACTTTCTACATGATAATTTATGAGCTCTGGTTTCTTCTGTAAACCATGGGGTGCGCCTTTTAGGGGCCCTTTTTTGTTTTAGCGGTGCTATACTATCAATGGTTTTGCGCAGGGCATTGTCAAAGTTGTTAGTTAGGTTATCAATAGAGCCGACATAATTTGGGAATGGTGCCATTACCGAAGGCAGTAGGTCAGCAAGAGTCATCGTTGTGGCAGTATTAATGTTGCGGCTGCTATAGCAGTTATTATTATTATTAGTTTGTTGACAATGAGACAGAACTTCGAATTTTATAAGGTAATGATCGGACATTACTTTAGTATACGGGAGTACCATAACTTTGGAGGTG